>NW_006442512.1:5769466-5790105 GCF_000325575.1 Pteropus alecto
ACTCACCCTACAAATGTTTTTTTTTTTGCCCTTGGTTTTTTTTTTTTTTTTTTTTTAAGTGGGGTGAGAACATAGAACTGAATGCCAAAGACTCGGTTTTCACAGTTTTTTTTTCTCTAACCTTTACAGTTATCTCATGTACACTCAATTCCCCGGAAAGTTGTTCAGCTATCACATGTATTGAGTGCAAGCACTATACTTAACTTGCAAAGAAACAACTCTGTTTTTTCACACTCATATTTCATTGAGTTATGGAATAATAATTGGATTATTCAAGAAGAGTAATAGATGCAGGTTAAGAAAAACATAAATAACATCTGGTAAGCCATACTGCTCAACCGACGGGAACAAACGTACCTGGGAAAATTAGAGAGTACCTGCTAGCTTCAAGGGTTTGGTATGTCCTGGGCCTGAACAGCCTCCAGAAAGCTGACTAGTTGGTTAATTAAAGATTGTTTAGGATGGTTCTGCTATTTAATCACATATGCCACAGTCCTCTGTCATGTGCAGAGCACTGTCCTGTATAAGCCTCATAACCCTCTGGGGCAAGCAGAGAAGATTTTCATACAGGGGAAATGAGGATCAAGGACAGTAAGAGACTTTTTAAAGGACAAATATGCAGTAATTAACTCCTTTGTATCTGTCCTACTGGAGCCCAGCACGGAGTGGCCACAGGAAACAAAAGTCCATTGTTTATGGGATAGAAGTGGTAAAGCTGGGCCCAAACCTGGGAAGATCTGCTTTGCGACCCCAAGTTTTTTCGGCTCCATAGAAAGCATCTGTGAAATGCACATGCTATGCCAGGCTCTAAGCCTGGCTTGGGTACAAAAAATGGTGCCTATTATTTCTCACCTGTTCCACACTCCGTGCCTCCTAATTTTTATTCCTCTTTCCACTTTTCCCCTGGGGAAAATAAAATGCTAAACCTCTCTGTCTCCTTTGGTGTGACTGTTAGATTCTTCTGCCAAGCATCCTGGGAAGAAACAGGTGAGTGCATGAGGATTATGCCAAAGCCCTTCAGAGGAAAGCTCAACTGAGTGCTCTCCACCTGGTCTCACCTTGCCTCCCAGACCCCATCTCCAATTTCCAAGTCCAAGACTTCCCACACTTATGCAAAACATCCTGGCCTGTCTCCCCTTGAGCTCCAGGGGAAACCTGAAACCCCAGAGTGAAATGAAGGGGTTGATTTGCCTGAGGAAATTAGACACAAACAAGCCTGGGGTGAACCACTGTGCCAGAAATGTTTCTCTAGATTAGTCACAGAGTTAACCACTCACATATGTCCCTCCCCCGGCTCCCCTTCAGCCCCAGTTAATCTAGGTGGCTGGCCTGGTTATAAACAAGGGCAGATGAACAGGGGGGAAGCGGGGGAGGGGGGAAGAGGAGAAGCGGGCAGGGGAAGGGGGATGTTCACCAAAGACACCACAGCCACCTCCTGCCTGGGCGGGGTTTCTCCTTTCTTTTAACCTCTTGCTAAACTGCTCGTCAGCACCTCCATTTCCTGCCAGCTCTGTTAGGAGATTCTCACACGTTTAATAGGAGGGGGATGGTGCCCTCAGCCCCATCTTCACTCTCTCAGAGAAGACGACTATGTTTCTGTGGCTTAATTCTCAGCAAATGTTTATTTAAGCCTGTTTTCTGCCAGGTACACACTAGACACTAGGAATATAGTGGTGAGCAGATCACACAGGATTCCTGTCCTCACAGAGCTGATGGTTAGTGAGGCAAGGACATGGAATAACTGCTAGATAGGACACTCGCCGAGGGTGGCAGGTTCTGCCTCTTTGATTCATCGCTGTACCATGAAGGCCAGGAACTGTACCTGGTACATAATAGGCGCTCAATAAGTATATGCTGAATGAATGGATGACACAAAGACTTGCGGATGTCACATCGAGCATAAGAATTAAACATTCCCTGGGCCACAAGAATGTGTCCCGCAATTTCCAATCTCCTCTGCATCTAGGAAAGTCTTCTTTGCAGAAATGATGACCCAGTTGAGATTCAAGGGTTGAGTAGGAACCAGCTAAAGGAAGGAGGGTTGGCGGCAGAAAGACTAGTTTTAGGCAGAGGAACAGCATGGCTGAAGGTCCTGGGGCAGGAGAGAGCACAGTTCATGAGGGGCTGACTGAAGGAAGTCTCTGAAGCTGGGGGATGGATGGGAAGGAAAGCTTGTATCAAAGTGATTCTGGAAAGGACAGCAGAGCAAGCCTAGTGGGCTGAGGAAAGGACTCCAGCTTTTTCCTCAGAGCAATGAGGAATCGCTAAAGTGCGCTAAGCAGGAACTGATACTGTCAGACTTGTATTGGCATCACAAGATGAAATGCCTTTAGTATCATGTTTGGGAGTGTCTAAGTATACGTGACAATGGGAGCCTGCAAATTCACCTCAGCTGTGGCCAAAGTTGAAACCGATGTATTTCCAGTCTACTACAAGTTTATCTACAGGTTGCTACGTAAAGTATTTTATTCCACATATACTAATATTGCATGACTATGTGCCAGATGCCATTCTAAGTACTTTGCAAACATGTACTCATTGAATCCTCACAATGACCTCTTGACATTGTGACATTAGTGCTATTATTATCCTTTTTAAAAGACGAGGCTACTCACACAATTAAACCAACAGAGCAATGTGGTCACAAAGCCCGTTTGGTGGAATCCTGCAAGAAACCAGTGTGTGTTCAGCATCCAGGAAGGAGCCGGGCTCTAATGACTACTCTTTGCTTACTGGCTTTCTAAATAGTCACTTCATGTCTTTCATTCATTTTTTCTTAACTGTTAGGAGGTTCTGATGTACCACATGATGACTATACTTAATGGTACCATATTATGTACTTGGAATTTGCTGTGAGAGTAAAGCTTTAATGTTCTCACCGTAACAACAACAACAGGTAATTCACATGGGGTAAAGGATATGTTAACTAATCTTATTGAAGCAAAGATTTCACTGATATGTACTTGTATCAAATCATCATATTGTACACCTTAAACTTACACAATGTTATGTGTCAGTTCTATCTCAATAAAACTAAAAAAAATTTAAAAAAAAAAAAAGATGAGGCAACTGGGCTGGGGTATTCAAATCCAGACCACGGATGGCAGTATCAGAGTCTTCCTCAATTCTGGTGTGGCATGGAGTGCTCCAGAAATCTCCATTGCTCTGTGGAGGGAGTGGGAAGAGGCTGGGCCAACAGATGCAGTGGCGGTGGCTTAGCTTAGGAAGCCGGATGGGGCTGGAATAAGAGTCAGTCAGCTGTCAGGGGATCCGCAGCGCCAGCCACCATAACATGGGGCCTTGATGGACAGGAAGAGAAGATATTCTATTCCTGGGCCATGGCTGCAATCGTGGTGTCTCTCCACACAGTCTTAGGGATCTCTTCACTTTCTCCTACGTTGGATCACCTGCTTCTTGGATCCGATATCTGTCTCTTTCTTGGTTGACTTCCTCATTTTAGCAGAACATTCCTTTCAGCAGTGCTCCCCACACAGGCAGAGTGGAAGGCAAATTTAGGAGGAATTTGCATTTTAAAAATGTCTTTAGAGCCTCTGCTGGATTGTTGTTTGGGCATAAATTTCACATTACAAATCACTTTTCTTCAGAATTTGGAAGACATTGCTGCTTTGCTTCTAATTTTCAGTATTGCTGCTGAGAAGCCCACACTTAATTAATAGTTTGACTGGGTGTAGCATTCTAGGGTGTAAATCAGCTTCCAAAAGTGTTGGTGAGAAATGCAATGCCATCCTGTAAACTGATCCATTACATATGGCGTGTTTTTGTTTTGCTTTGTTTTTGCTTTTCATTTTTCCTTTCTGGAAGCTTTTAATATCTTCTCTTTATTCATGATATTCTGAAATTTCACAATAATTTGCCTTGATGTGGGTCTTTTTGTCATTTACAGTGTCGAGCGTGTGATAGATTCAGACAAGGAAACTCATGATCTCAGTTCTGGGAATTTTATTTTTGTATTATTTCCTTGAATATTGCCTCCGCTGTATTTTCTCCATTTTTCCCTTTTTGGAACTCTTACTATTTGGATGCTAAATATCCTAGATGGACCCTCCAATTTTCTTATTTTTCATTCCAATTTTCAATCTGTTTATCCTTTCGTTTTACTTTCTGAGAGGTCTCTTCATGTTCTAAATGTGTTAGTAAAAATTTTTTTTGGTCTGTTAATTTAAATTTTCAAGAGCTCTGTTCTCTTCTAAGTTTGATTCTCCACTTTTTCTTTTGACATTGTTTTAGTTTTTGCATGCAGCATCTCCTCATGTCTCTGATAAAGTTACTTATAATTTTTGAAGCCCATTTATATTTAAAATATGTCAGTAAGATCCGATGAAAAGCTCTGTGGGGTTGAATGAGGCTTGTCATTTGGTAAAATTCACTACACAGTAATCATGTGGAGAGCTAACCATTTCACTGAGGAACCCCCAGCTTTCAAGAATATCCCCATTTTGTGGATAGGGGAAGAATCATCGAGAAAATAACTGATTTGCTCAAGTTCACACAGCTACCTGGTATAACTAATATTCAAACCAAGGCTGTCTCACTCCAGAGGCCGTGCTCTAAGTGTACTGTGCTGCGTTGCTTTGTAGGGCAACAGCTGACATTCATCAAGTGTTTTCTATATACTGGGCAGTGTTCTAAGTACCTAAACACATTTCATTAATTTTATCCTTACATCAACACTTTGAAGTAGGTATGATTACTAGACCTGTTTGTTGACAGGCAATCAGAGACGCAGAGAAGCTAAACAACTTGCCCAAGATCACACAGCTGGAAAGTGTTGGACATGGGATATAATCCTAGGCACTCTGGCCCCAGAGCTCTCTCTGCTTAGCATCCCGGAGTCCCAGGTCCCTGCCCGAAAAACAGCGGAGTGATTCCTAACTCACAGTTACTTTAAGGATGACATGAGAGAACACATGTAAGAGACATGTATATAATAGATCCTCAACAAATGTTATTTTCATTAAAAGAATATTTCCCCCTCTGGGCTTCAATTTCTTTAAACAAGAAGCTACAGTTTGGGGTTCCCTAAGGTTTCTCCAGGCTGTGAACTTCCACAGTTCCAAAAGCTGGGCTGCAAATTTTGGGGGGCCTACCTCAGAGGAGCGAGTTGGGGTGGGAGTGGGGTGAGGGTGAGAGGCATCCGAACCTCAAGGGATAGAGAAAGAAAAAGTCAGAAGGTAGGAGTGAGTGTGACATGCTCTGGACAGCTCCATTTCCCAGCTCAGGCCAGAGCATCACTCCTGCGTTCCCAAATAGCTGTGAAGTTCAAATAACAGATTCCAACTGACACATAAAAAGGAACACATGTAACCACTTACAGCCCAATTAATATCGGGGCAGGGAGAAAGCCACAGGGGGGAGGCCACTGGGGTTGAAGTGAGCACAAGAATGATGGCCGTGCTTCCGGCCCTCCGGCTGAAATGGGCTATTATGTGTCATCAGGAAACTTAAGAAGGGGGGAAAAAACAACCTCTGATCAAAGTCCCTTTTGTCAACTTCTAACAGATTAATAGATGACAGATTTTGCACTTAGAGCTCTACTGCAAGGTCAAGGGCAGTGAAACAGGGCTTGTTGGGACTTTTTTCTTCGTTTCTTCAGCTGCTAGGCTGCAGAACTCATTATTCTGACAGGCTTGTTGCCTGAATGACTCTAAAAAGTTCTGCTTTCCCCAGGGCCTTTGGTGGGGAGGGGGGGCTCCTCCTTAGCATAGAGACAAGCCAGGTTTGTCTTCTGCCCACAGCTACTTCCCTGCTCAGGCTCCTGCTCTCGGTCCCTCATCCCTGGAGTCCCAAGCTATTCATGCCTCTGCCTCACCTCATGGTGTCCTTCTGTGGATCACAGAAGGAAGACACACTTCTAAACCTGGCTTCTAAGTCCCACAGTGATGTGGCTTCACCCCATTACCCCAATGCATTTGTATCAGTCACACTGGATTACTTGTGGCTCCCCAAACCCACCTCACCCTCTGCCTCCACATCTTGGCCCTGTCTGCCACACTTTTTGTCTTCCTGTCAACGTCATACTCATTCATCAAGGCTGTGCCAGTGTCAACTCCTTTGGGAGATCTGTTGTGACCCCACTGCCCTGCCCTGCCAGCCTAACAGGAGACTCTACTCTCTGTGACTCCCAGTCCCTTTAAACATGCAGCCTTTGGCATGTGCCTTACTATAGGGCCATGATCTGCTCTTAGGCTCATCACCCCCCACTTGACTGTCTGCAGAGACCATTGTGCTGCCTGACATGGAGCAGGGGCTTCCTGTTATACAGAGGTGATTCACCAAGGTGTGAGAGATTATGGAGGAAGACCCCAAAATCACCCTGTTAATCTCTACCCATGGCAGAACCTGTGACTTGTTTCTAACCCACAGACCGTGGTAAAGGTGAATGGTTGTCAGTCCCACGATTAGGTGTTGTTATATGGCAAAGGTGATAGGCTGTCAGTCTCACGATGATGTCACTTTATAGAAAATTCCACATTAGCAGACTAGAGTGAGAGTCTCCTCATCGGGTTGGTGAAGTTAGCAGCTGTGTTGAGGAAGCTCATGTGGCAAGAAACTGCGGGTGGCAGCTTCTAGGACCTATGGGCACCTATAACTCACAGTCAGCAAAATGCCAGGCCCTTAGTGATACGGCCATAAGAAAATGACTTTGGCCACAACCCAAGTGAGCTTGGAAGTGCAACTCCCCATTCGAGTCTCCTGATTAGAATGCAGCCCAGCCAAGACCTTGATTGTGGTTTTGTGAGTTCTCATGCAGAGAACACAGCTGGGCGCTGCCTGGTCTCCTGATCCATGGAAACGGTAGAGATGATAAATGTGTGTTAATTTGCTATATTGGTGCTAACTTGTTACTCAGCAATTAACAAACTAATAAAGAGATCATTCTTAAAGATTCATCTTTTGGGGTTGGAAGACCCAAATAATTCTGGGAAAAATCCATTTCACTCTTAACACTGGCAAGAAATTGTGCCAGCCAACTCATAGGAAGACTCCAGAACAAGGGCCCAAAGAGTGAAGGTTAGATCAGGCCTGGGAGAGAGAGACATAGGAAGATGAGAAGCCACAGTCAGAGAGGGAATAGGAAGAGCCCTGGGCCTGATGCCAGGCCCTGGGTCCCAGTCTCTGCAGAAGATTTGCTGCTAGAGTTTGGGCGAGGCAGCTCCCCTCTAGACTTCCATGAGCTCGTCTACAATTCGTGTTATGAATAGTTTGAGCTTCATAGCTTCCTCTGGCCCTGGCATTATAAGTCAACAATGGTTCCATTTTGCCAAGGAACTCTATATTTTGGAGCATACTCAATTTTCCACTTGTTCATTCATTCAGAATGAGTTGCTTCTACTTTCAATACTTTTTAAATTGCTTCCCATGAAAGACACATATTTGCTAACACAATTAAAAAAGAGAGACATAAAACAAATTAAGGGAGCGGGAAAAAAGTTATGCCAGAATCCCAGGCTAAGGTAAACGCCTAATTGCATAGTTCCCTTTCCCACTCATGTATTTCCTATAAGGAATATATTCCATGTGCTTAGGGTAGGGTTAATTTTGCCCCTCTTCCCACTTATAGGATGGTCACATGGCCCAAGTTAGGCCAATCAGAGTACCCCAAGTCTCCGGCCCCTATGATTCATTCAAAAATGAGAGTATGTGCCAAGCAGGACCAGTTAGAACCTCCTATAGACCTTTGTTGAAAGAGTTCGTGGAAAAGATTATCTTTCTATTGAGGTTGCTGAACTCATAGGATGTCAGTTTGGGTCTTTGATGGCTGCCTTGTGGAGAAAACCTGTTTGAGGTCTAAAAAGGAGTCCTGACGACACTGAACTCCAGAATCCAGCCATCTTTGAAGCCATTTGTACTTACTTGACCTGATAGATTATGTTTTTATTTAAAGTAGTTTGGGTTGGGTTTCTACCACTTACAACCAAAAGAATCTTAACTAATGTAGAGAGTTATTTCAACAGAGCATATGATTTAGCTCTGGTTCTCTTGGAAGCCAAAGCAAAAAGGGAACCGCATCGTATCACAGAACTCTCGTTCTCTGATATCGCAAACCCAAAACGCCAAGCAAGACATCCTGTTCTCAGTACTCGGCCTTTTTCTCATGTTCTTTGACATTGGTGGCCCAGAGCAACATCTTCCACAGTTGTTTCAGAAATGACGCAGAAACATTCCTCATGTGGCTGGCTGCCTTTTGGACTGAACCTCGACAAAAGACAAGCCACAGAAACCGAGCGTCAGTCAGCACTCACGAAGACCTCCTAGGCTTTCACCCAGAGAAGAAAATGGGCCAGGAGGCTTGGGGTCCAGCCATTAATTGTCCCTGGCCCCTCTTTACATAGCTTCCCCAGGAACATCTCTTCCAACTGCTGCCCTGAGGTTTGACTCTAATCCGTCATTTCTTTGGTTTGAAGGTTGGTGTTTCCTTGCAAGGGACCACAAAGCCATATTACATTCAAAGTTAAATAAACAAATGTTTGAATTTGTGTTTTATTGGTTCCATACCATCTGCCATCTGGTTTGAAGGAGCAAGGAAAACTGTGGTTTTGTTGGTTTTGTGTGTGAGAGTATGTGTGTGTTGGTGGTGGCGGTGGTGGTGGTTTTTTTGGCTTTTTTTTCTTTTCCCTGTGAAAATTCTCTAAGGTTGAGTGCTGGCAGCAGTACGGGCTGGTTAAAAGCCACCTAGTTTCCCACATCTTAACTCACAGCTAAACGTTGGAGGTTGGTGTGGGTCCCCATCTGCTAAGCAGCCTGTTGTGTGAAAATGAGATCTATACATATGCAGAGCTCCACAGACTGGCTTCCAAGATCTGAAGAATTGTTATGAGTGAACTGCAAGAAGTGCTTATTTAATGTTGACAGGCTGCACCCAGACCAAAGGCTACAGTGGGGCATATGGAAAAGGAACAGAGGAAAGCTGGTGTCTGAGCACCCTGGGGCTGTCAGGGAGGGCAGCTCCGCCTTCAAGACCAGGGTTGCTAGAGATGTCAAGCTTGTAATGACTTGAAGGAGAAAATTCGCCCCAGACACTGGGTGGGAAATGCGCCCTGGCTTGCCTGGAATCTTTAATCTGCAAAATGCAATGGGTATGGAAGGTGGGGAGGGGGACATTCCATAGTGGGGGTGGGGTGAGGGCCCACATCTCAGCATTTCTTTTTGGCCCAGCTGTTTTTAGCAAATGGAGCCTAGAGCTGCTTGAAAGGGGTTGGGGAAGGGGACAGAGTACTCTCAGAGCTTCAGTTTCCATGACTTTAGAACCAGGTCTTCAGCTCCTCATCTACAACACAGACACAGATTTGGCCATAGATCACAAACGCAAAAGCCGCAGGGCCAGGCGTGTAATGAAAACGGCGGGGACCCAACTGGCTCCAGCGATGGTGGCCATGCAGGAACCCAGCCCAATGTGGCCAGAATTCCCAAGATTTTAAGAAAGGCCAGGCTTTTTTTTTTTTTTTAATGTGAAAACACCCAATGTTTTAATGCTGGCAGCTATTGCAATTATTGAAAAGAATTCTTGTCATATAAAAACCTGTCTTCAGTTTACATAAGGCCCAGAGGTATACAGTCAGTGACCCCTGTGGAAAACTCAAGGAGACAGTCTTTGGGAAAAACCAGGGATGAAAATCATCTCTCTCCTGGATAAAGGGCAGGAAGGCCAGTCCAGGCTTGTTAATCCTGCTCTCACCTGCATGTGGACGACATGGAGTTACTCTCTGGGCACTGGTTCCTCTGGGTTTGGTCCACAGAGGCTGAGAAGAGCCCTCCCTAAGATGCTCTCACTCACTATTGCTGAGCCCCAGCAGGTAGTAAAATTCCAGTGCCAGGCCAACCATTCCTCCTGGCCCTTAGTAACGGAATGACAGCTCAGAGCTACTCAAACTCTGAGCATCCCCACACTCTCTTCTTTGCAATTCATTGCTGGGAAAGAAGTGAACTCTGCCGTGTGTACATGTGATGGTCCCCTCCTCACCACCCATTTATAGTATCATAAATGAACAAGTTAGTGACCTGCATAAAGTGAGACACAGCAAGTTCAATCTCTTACCAAACATTGCCTCTTATGGCATGATGTGGAACAGTCCTTACTGTGTCAGCAGGCAAGGAACTTTTAGTCTATTTTTTCTGGGTTTATTTGGTTGTGGTTGTTGTGTTTTCTTTCCAATCAAGGTGAGAAAAAGCCCTAGGTTCAGTTGAAGTTCCTGATGAAGAAACACAATTTAGATTTTTTTCAGTAATAAAAATCTACATATCTGTATTTCAAATAATGTAGCCAAAACAATGCAAATTCCTCCTTTTTTTTCTTTTTTCTTTAGGGTAATGAATATCATTTATTCAGTATGAAATCTTTATATTACATGGCCCGCGTATTAAAAATATGTACATGAAATCTTGGTAAGAGATTTAAAAAAAAATAAAGGCAGGCAAGAGACCTGCCCTTCCACTGAATGCCATCTTGCTACGTAGTCTCGGTGAGTCATTACTCTTTGAGCTTCATTGGCCTCAACCACCATATGAATAAGAGGGTATATGTAGGCCTCTCCTGCTTTCCATTCTTGCAGAGTGAACGTGTGGGATGGGAAAGGGTAAGTGCATTGGGGGAAGGAGGGGAGCCAAGCACTGTAAGAACTCCAGCAAAAAATTACAGGCAGGCAGATTATATGCCAATGATGTCCAAAAAGGCACACAGAATTGAAGTCCACTTCTAGAAACAAGAATAGACTGTGAGCTCTTGGGGGCAAAAGGTAGGTCCTGCTATCAGTGGGTGCCAGAGCCTAGTATAACACTTATACAAAGTCTGTACCCAGTCATTGTGAAATTCACTCATGTGAGAATCAACTGGAACAGATTGAGTTGGCAATTCACCCACTCAAGATTTGTATCAACCTGTAAGGTAAGATGAGGCAGGCACCATTGTTGTCCAAGCAGAACTGGGAAACTGAGGTCCAGCAAGGTGTGGCCACTTGTCAAAAGTGGGTTGGTGGGCATCACATATAGATCCCAAGTCTCCCACCTCCTGAAGAATAATCTTCCCTTTTGAGCAATGGCTTTCAGTCATTCTCAAACCTTTCTTTGAGCAGACAGTCTAGAAGTGAAGGTACTTTCTGAGAAGACCTAGAGATAGTTAAAGAAAATAACTAACTAGCTGATCAGGTGTTAAATCAGATTCAGACTGACACCAGATTCTAAAATAAAAGTAACATTAGGCATCAAAGATTTAAGAAAATCTGCAGAATATAAAATTAAAATGAAGAGGAGTCTATTGCTTACTTGTTTTTATCTTACATTCTGTGACTTGCATAATTATATGATTTTCTAGGAGCAACACTCCACCTCACTCTCACCTGTATGAGAAATGCACCCCATTAGCACTCACTGTAGTCTGCTCAGGTATGTCCATGTCTGGCTGGGTCCTGGTACACAGCATGTTGGGCAGATCTGAGAAAGTCCTGGCCTCCTCAGGTGGACATAAACACTGGGGCCAGGGAAAGTCAGTTACTCACACACACACACATACACACACACGCACACATGCACATAAACACTCAGGCACACACATACAAAGAAAAGAAACCACATTTGGTATGGGCTGGACCCAAGCTGAGGAAGGAACTTCGAAGAGTGACTACCCCACTCAGTAAATCGAGATGTGGGATTCAAAGCACTTCCTCCCCCAGCTTTATGTTAGGAACATCATACACCTGCTCTTGGGGAGTGCTTACACTTCCAGAGGGAGGTGTCACTAACACAAATTACATAAATCCAAAACCCATTCAGAGATGCCAAGTGACTTACCCACAGACACAGGAAGTGGGAGGCAGGGCCAGTGTAGGCATCCAGATCTGCTTCACCTACTGGAAGAGACCTCCCTGGACCCCATCTGCCAAGGCCCCCTGGATACAGAGTTCCTGGTCCATGGAGATATCCAGGCTGCCATCCAGAAATGTATGGTGAGCCATTTCCTGCACTTTCATCTGCCCCATCAATTCCAGCTGAGTGTGGGACAATCCCCACCCATTTCCTGGGCTCATTTCCCCAGAAGGAGGTTCTATAATATCCTCTAAGTGCTGTGGCCTTTCATCTAGTCAGATACCTCGCTCAGGGGCAAAGCTTAAATTATAAGATCCAGACGTACATTTCAGAGAACATCCCACAAAATCTTTGGTTGATGGTCAACAATGAGACCACTTTAGGCAAAAGGCTTTTCCTATCATTGAAGCCACTGCCCCTCCCCCTCCTGCTCCCCACTCTCCCAGATGGAAAGGTAAGAGTCTTAGGCTGTTTGGGTTAGGCACTGAAGTCACTGAGCTCCCTTCAATATGATTCCTCTCCCGCACTTCCATGGGGGTCTTATGCAGCCTCCACTTGGCCATCTCCTGCCACAGAGAACTCATTACCTCTCAGATAATCTTCTCGCAATTCAGACAGTGCTGAGCATTAAGATGCGTTTCCTCAAAGGAACTGGCATCTGCCTCCCAGTTCATGAGGACCCACAGTTCTCATTCTTCCACTTGGGACACACGAGAAAAGGCAATGGCTTCTCAAAAATTGCAGCCACACCTTGTAGCAAAGGCAGCAATTTTTAGGCTTAGATTGAGTTTATTCTGTGTATGCTTAGGTTAGTCATGTCTATCCTCTCTGGCCTCAATTTTTTTTCTGTGGGATAGAAAGCTGGACTGAGTGAGATCTAACTCCATTTCCAGATTTGTCCTTGTGTCCTTGCCCAGGATAGATTGGGCAAGAATTTGAGGCCCCTGAAAGAGAGCATCATAGAAACCATGAAGAGAATCTGCATTCCCAGTACCTGATCGGGTGTGCTATTTCCATCCACAAAGATGTAAACACAACCTGAGATAAGGAGGACCACTCCCTACAACTGAAATGGAAGTGATGAGATGCAGTTCAATAATTTTCCCGGAGAAAGAGAGTTCATAGCATGAAGGCACCCCAGGAGGACAGAAAGCACTTGAGCAGAGGTAAGAGACAAGAGTTCAAGTCCTAGCTCAGTCATCGACTCAGTCATGATCTTGGGCATATTGCTTGACCTCCCAGGACCTTGACTTCTATTCAATTAGAGATATTGGAACAGCTGGTCTCTAAAGCTTGAGAAGTCAGAGAATCAACAGGAAACATAAAACTGGGCCAAGAAGATAGGGTTTGATGTGTTTTAGTAAAGTTATTCACAAGCCTGGTGGGGAAATGGCACCACGCAAAAATGAATGAAGCTGTAAGAAGGTGGAGACCACATGTTTGCATTGCTAAAGCATGATACCTGGCCAAAGGAGGTCCTTCCTTAAGAGGGGAGCATAGAAGGGCTAGTATGGCAGAAACAAAGGCTAGACTCTGGGTCCCACCACTGCTAACCAGGGGCAGACAGCAGGTATATAACCTCTCCAATCCTTGGTTCCCTAGTCTTTAACAGAGGGGCAGTCCCTCTTACTGCATGGTGCTGTTGTGAGGTTTAAAAGGATTAAGTACTTGGCACATAGTAAGGGCTCAGAGGTAAGCCATGGAGGTTGAAGCTGGCCATATGTACTTCTGCATGAAAAGAATAAGCTTAGTGAAATCTCAGAATCTCCTTTAATTATTTAGCAGCCTGTAAAGAATTTGACCCTACGATTGGCTCAGAAACACCTCTCTCCTCTTTGTCTCTCTCTCTCTGTCTCACTCTCTGTCTCTGTCTCTCTCCATTTCTATCTCTGTCTCCCTGTCTCTCTCTCTGTCTCTCTGCCTCTCTGTCTCTTTGTAAAGAATTTGACCCTACAATTGGCTCAGAAATACCTCTCTCCTCTTTGTCTCTCTGTCTCTGTCTCTGTCTCTGTCTCTGTCTCTCTCTCTTTCACACACACACACACACACACACACACACACACACACACACACACGCACACTAAAAGAAAGAGAAAACTACAGTCAGTCTGGGGTATCCTCAGGCATAGGAAAAAAACATTTGTGGAACAAGTACCTGGTATAATAAATCAAACCGCGGATTCCACCTCTGAGCCAGAGTTCAACTTCCAGCTCCAGTTAAGTCAGTCTGGGGCGTACTCTCAGTTTCTGCAGCCAGCGGTACCCAGTGGTTCTGGCCAACTCCTCAGGCCTCTCCTGGGGTGGTTGATCCCTCCTAGGGAGCTTGAGAGTAAGAAGGAGAGAGAAGAACCCGGCTGCTAGCCATTGGGATGTTTGGCTTAGCTCAGCCAAGGAGATGGCTAGAAAACTTTGCTGTGGCAAACTGCCCTGATTCTTGAGTGTTCATGTTGGAAGAGATTGTAGAAAGACATGAAAGTGTGCACACAAGAGAGCCTGGGTGTGGGAGTGGAGACTCAGACTCTAGTTATGCCTCAGCCCCAAATTGCTGGGTGACTCCAGGCAAATAATTTTCCTTCTCTGGGCCTTGTTTTCATCATAGAAAATGGGGGACTTAGGTTACTAGAGAGCTTCTAAGAGCTTTTTCCACAGTATAATTTGGCTGAATTTCTCTGATATAGTTTAGCTAGTCTGCTTCTCACTGGGCTTCAATTCATTTCAAGAAAGCAATTACTGAATGTTGATCGCTTGCCAGGCACTTGTGCTGAGCTCCAGTTAGGCCAAGAAGAAAAGACGTGGTTCCCATTTCTCTGCTGCCAAGGAGCTCACAGTCTTATGAAGGGAAGTGTAGGTTAAATCAAGTAAATATAATGCAAGACACTACAAACCACAGTCTTTATTCATTCTCCAAGGGATACTGGGGGAGATTCCATAGAGGAAAGTGACACCTGTGTGGGAATCTGAGACATGGGTGAGAACTTTCCAAAACACTGAAGGTGGAGGGTACAACAGACACCTAACCACAGATTTCTTTGTGGATAAAGTGTCAGTGGCTATGAAGACTGATCTATGTGGTTATAGCATGAAGAGGGATGGAAGGACATGAGACTAGAAAGAAAGCTGGGACAGAGTGTGGAAGATCATGAATGAGAATTAAAGAATTAGTTCTTTATTCCGTGGGTAATGGGGAGCCATTGAAGATTTCCTCACAGGGGAGCGAGAGGAGCAGGTCTGCATTTTAAATCTTTCATTTGGCAGCAATGTAGACCCCCCTGGATCAGGAAACCATGGGCTGTGGGCCAAATGAGGTCCATGGTTTGTTTTTGTATGGCCTGTGAGCTAAAAATATTTTCATAAATTTTTAGTGTGGCTTTATATGATTCATATACTATATAATTCACTCATTTAAAGTATATAACTCAATGGATTTTAGCATACTCACAGAGTTGCCTTTACCACTATCAGTTTTAGAACATTTTCATCACTTCAGAATAAATACTATACCCTTTAGCTATCACTCCACATCTCCCCACCTCAGCACCAGCTTCAGGCAACCACTAATCTATTTTCTGTCTCTTTAGATTTGCCTATTCTGGATATTTTATGTAGATAGAACCCTGTACTATATGGTCCTTTGTGACTGACTTCTTTCATTTAGCGTAATGTTTTTTAGGTCATCGATGGTATAGCATGGATCATTTTTGTGGCTGAGTAATATTCCATCGAATGAAGATATATATACTGTATTTCGTTTATCCATTCAGCAGTTGATGGACACTTCTGTCCTGTCTACCAAAGAAGAATAGACAACGTAGGCATATGTGGCTCACAAAGCCTAGGTATCTACCATTCGGCTCTTCACAGATCTGATGCAGACTCTGGATTTCAGGGAAGCAAGATGAAGTCAGAAGCCCAAGTCGGGGGCTCTGACAGTTTCCAAATGAGATATGATGGTGGCTTCAGTCAGGGGAAGGAAACATATTTGGGGTGGTAAATTCAACTAGACTTGGTGACCGGTTTGGTGAAGGAGTTATTGAGGAAAATTCACTTACCACAAAGAAACTAAGATTCAGAGAGTTTGAATGAGTTGTCTGCAGTGGAGTTGCTGGCTGATGGCAAATCTAAGAATCGAACTCTCCTCTTGGACACAACATGTTGGCTAGTGAGACTTCTAATCATCATGAATGGGGAAGAAGACTGAGCAGAGGCCTTGACCATGCTACATGGAGCTCTTGCCACTAGGCTAATCAGATATAGGAGTGCATCCCACACTGGTTTGGTGCCTCATAAAGAGCTGATAGTGTCTCCTGGAGCCACCTAGAGTGTGTCCCTTAAAACACCTTTGTGGGCTTCTCCTGATGAAACTCCTTTCTTTCGAGTCGATGGATAGGGCCCTCCTCTGTTGACTTTCTGGACCCTTTCCAGTCCTGCCTCCAAACCTGTGAACTGCTGCTGTACTCATCTCTGTGCAGAGGCACGCCTCTGCTCAGGCACAGAGCAGAATGGCCTCAGTGCCCCTACCAAGGTTGCCTCGGGGAGCAGGATCTGCGGCTCCTGCAAAGCTACCAGAGTGCCACGCCAGTCCCCTGAGGGGTACTGAGTGCACTAAGACAAAGAGTTTTCTCTGCAGTACTTGTCTCTTATAGCTATGCCTCCCAATCTCCTTCGGCTTCTCTGGATTTCAAAAGAATCCAAACTCTAACTTGCCAAACATGGCTCTTCCTCACCTTGCCTCAACACACCTCTCCAGCCAAACCCACTTCCATTCCTCATGTCTACACTCTCTGCTTCTTTCACACTCCTTGTTCCCCAAACTCACCATGCCCCTTTCTTGACTCTGTGCTCCCCTTCACTTAGCATTATCCTTCCCCTCTCCATTCTCTACCCAGAAAACTCCTGTTTATCCTTCAAAACCCATTCAAATATTCTGCCTCTTGGAAGTCTCTCTCTCTAACTCTTGTTCATAACATTAACCACACTGAATTGTGACACCCCTATTTTTGTGTCTTTCTGCTCCACTAGGCTGTGCCTATTGTCTGTCTCCTGGGGATTTAAGGGAGAGCCTGGCCCACGGTCTGTGCCCTCTAAATATGTGCTGAAGGAGTGAGTGAGCTGGCAAATATTCTTTCCCCTTGTCCTTCGATTTCAAGGAGAATTTCATTCTTGAAGCCCTTCTGGATCTTTCAGAGGAAGCCCTCCCAGCCTGGCTGCTTTCTTTCCCTCTATTGATCCTGGGATTTATGGCACTATTGTTTCCTTTTATTAGGCTGTAATGGCCTCCGTCAAAACGTGTTACATGGAAATAGGCTAATTAAGTGTGTCAAATAAGTCACCATCCCCCAGAGTCTCCAGCCCACCCCAGGCAGTTGTGCCTCAAGGAAAAGGAAGGCAGGCAGGGTACAGTGATAGTGTATCTTTCTCATCCCCATTTCTCAAAGCTAGGGAGGCCCCTGCACGTGTCAGATGTTTTATCCCATTCCTCTGGACCCCTCTTGGAGTCAGTGCAAGACATCACTCAGCAGCTCTGTCCACTTGCACGAGTTGGGGTTGACAGTGCCTATGCTGGGGAACTTGCTTCCTACTCCTCTGCCTGGTCCTCAGCTAGGTCCTCATACAAAGGGGAAAGAGATCCTGTCTCCATTTCAGGGGAGCTTCTATTAATGAGCCTGAGATGATTAGACCTCATGGGAAACCTGTTTCCACTCACTTCCGTCTATTGATTTCTAGTCCAGCAGCACTTCCCAGTCCATGCGTGTTTGCAGCAAGCCCAGGTGGCAGGAGATGCTCCAGTCCTGGGATGAGTGGTAAGTGCCTACCTTTTGAGGAATTTCCAGTGGGTCTCTGGGCTAGTAACGACTAGATTCCAAGACAGTAGTGTTTGCTTTTTCAGACAACACAGATATCATTCTGAGTTCTTCCTGTCCATGGGGAATGGAGTATTTGATGGAATTCTCATGAACGAGACCCTTGAGGAAAGGGACTTTAACTCATGAAAACTTTTCAGTTTCATCTACCCTTGGTAAAAGCCTCATCATCTGCTTAGTTAAATCCATTCTTCAAGGCCCGATCAGATCCATTGCCTTCTCCTTCCTTGGGTTTCTGAAGATGAACTGCCTACATGAATGTGTCTCAAAATATTAATTCTGTAGGATGATAGTAGGATTCTGGACTCTTAGAAGTTTGGGGAGCACAGTGCTAACAGAGTTAAACAGGCTTACTTACTACAGGACTTCCCAGAGCTCTCGACGTATCAGTGTGCATTATGAGTCTTCAAGAAAAGTGTGACAGGTCTCAACTTTTACTACCCCTCCCCAATATTAGAACCATATCTTCTTGCCCTGTGCAATGTGACTTTGCAGTACCTCCCACTAGGCTAGGGGCATATACTTCTAGTTCCCACCGATATTCAGCTTGGCCATGTGACTTACCTTGTCCAATGGAAGGTGGACAGAAGTGGCATGTTTCAGAGCAGAAATGATAACAGGCATAGCAAGTATCTGCCACTGGCCATTAAAGAGCACACCCTTAGCAGCCACTGTCCCAGAATGCGGCAGGTGGAGAGACTTAAAACCAACTTATAATCTGAAGCAGAACTGCTGCAGCCAACCCCTAGGCCCAGGAATGAGAAAGCAGCATTGAGATAGTTTATTACTTAGCAATAACTGCCTGTATTAGTTTCTGATTGCCGCTGTAACAAATTACCACAAACCGAGTGGCTTAAAGCAGCGCATATTTATCCCCTCACACTTCTGGAAGTCAAGAGTCTTCCAGTCTCTCTGGGCTAAAGTCAAGGTGTAGGAGGGCGGGTTTCTTCTGGAAGATCCAAGGGAAAACCTGTAGCCTTGCTTTTTTCAAAAGCTTCTAGTGCCACCTGGCTCATGGCCCCTCTCTCCATCTCAAAGCACATCACTCTAATTTCTGCTTCTGTTATAACATCTCCTATTTCCTCTTTGATCCTCCTTCCTCCCTCTTATAAGGACCCTTGTGATTACATTGGCTCTATCTGACTAATGCAGAATAAACTCCCCATCTCAGGATGCTTACCTTAATTACATCTACAAAGTTCTTTTTACCCAATAAGTTAACACTCTAAGGTGCCAGAGATTAGGATGTGGATATATTCGGGGTCCATGATTCAACTTACCACACTGATACAAAAATAAAGGATAAAGGTATATAGGGTTTCCCTAAAGTATTTGGAATTCTTTCCCACAGAGCATCTCGGAATATCTCCTCCCTCCTTCAGGATATCATTTTTGGAAGTGGGCCCTACCTTTATTATTTGGCATTTCTATTGCTAATCTGCAATTATTGGTAAACCGATTCCCCACTGACTACTGTAGGATGACAAATGCCTGCGGGTTCAGGTCAGCCAAATTTGTTTCCTTGGCGGCCTTCTACTTTCCTAATCTATAACATAGGACTCACATCTATCTGCCTGGGCTGAACTGATGATCAAATCATATGAGAGTATCTATGCAGTGACTAAACACAATTCTCAATAAACAGTATTTGCCTTCTTTTCCTGCCTGCCTTTGCTGAACAGAGAGAAATCATGTCTCATGCAGTTGGCTGCCATGGCAGACAGTAAAGTGCTCTTTGGTTGATGGAGGTAAGGGCTCCTCGATACCCATAAGCCTGTTTTAAACCCTCTGCCCTTCCTTCTGCAGTATTGGGTGTGCAGCATGCACTGTCCTGTGTCTATTTACCCTGTTGTCCTCTGATATATGAAAGTCCCTGGAGGAGGTAGGCAGGAACTGTGCCAGGTGAATAAATGAGCCTGACTCACCACTCAATAGCTCTATGGCTTTGGGAATGAATGTTCCCTGTTTTCTGGGGGCTTCAGTTTCCCCACATGCTAACATGAGGCTACAAGAGGGGCCCTGCGGCCTCTCTCTGCTGGATCTGAAACCCTGGAAAAGGGAGACTCTCCCTTTTCCCACCGTTTTGCTCAGCACAGGTGCTGGACCCCTTATAAACATTTGGTGAGTAGAACATTGGCACATCTTTTTGTGCAATCTTTTCTTATTTTGCATTTTAATGGGTTCTTTAAACCAAAATACCTTTCAGAACCAAAAGAATAAATGGCAAATTACCCAGACACCAGAACAGACCATTGGGACATATTCATATTACGACCTCAAATCCCCCACTGCAAAACTGATACTATGGAAATAAATGCCACTAGTGAGTCCTGTGTCACAGGGAGCATTGCAAGCTGCAAACCAACTGAAAATCTACAGAACCCTCAGCAGTCACTGGTCCTTTCATGGATGAAAGAAAGCTCTGTTTTGCAAGAGAAGGATCACCGAGAAAAGGGTTAAGCCCTAAAAGTTTCGTTTCCTCTACTCTGCCTGCTCTAGAATCTGGGATAATTCCTGCCATTAATATTTTAAGCAACTAATTTGACATTTTTCCATTTAATTAACTTGCATACATATGAGAACAGAGTTTTGAGAGTACCATGACATTTAAACAAAGTCATTTAAGTTTTCCCATTTCTGGTGGAGTGCTGCTTTTTTCTTTGCCTTTTTTCTTTTTGCTCCATTTCTGTTTTGCATTCCTAATTCTGAGCCTGGCTTATTAGCTCAGAGAAATGACCAAATTTCCCAAAGCAAATGTCCCACGGCCTCAACCTGTGTGATGTGGGTGGGCCCAGAGCTCTGGGCTGCGGCTCTTTTAAACTCGATCCTGCTCTTTTCCATGCCTTTTTACAAATGGCGTTTCAATCAGAGCAGGCCTGTGTCCCAGGCGTCACAGGCGTCTCAGGCGAATGTTTTCTTGTTGCCACACCAACCCGGATGAGAGTGGGGGAGGGGCAG
>NW_006442512.1:5790140-5802309 GCF_000325575.1 Pteropus alecto
ACCACGGAAGAGCTGGGGTTTCAAGAGGGAAACAATAGCTCCATGACGATTTTCTCTTCCAAATGACAAATAATTGCTGTCATATCATCAAATGATTAAGAAATAAAGGAAAAGAGACAAATGGAGTGAATCCACTTAAGAGCGGTGTGGGGGGACTCGCTCAATGTTCCATAATTGAAAAATTGCACCCTAATTAGGTCCCGCCCCAGAGAATTCATGAGTTCTATGCGCCCTCCAATCCGCAGCCCGCCAAGTCACAGAATTTGCAGCCATTAAAGTTTACTGCTGGTTTCAGAAGGATCTGTGCAATCTCCAGATGCATTCAGAGAGCAGCTCTTCAGCTCGCCCAGACCTCAAACAGGATTCATTACTTCATACTTTCATCTGCTGTAATTAATCACAGATTTTCTCTGCCTATCAACAGCTCCTCCGGCTGCTCTCCCCAGATGAACCTGGGCACTCATGTCTCCAGCTTACAGTTTTGGCCAGCCCAGCCCAGCTCAGCTGCCACATGGGAGTCGCAGTCCCAGGGTGCAAAATGGAGGCCCTTAATCCCAGGCATCTTGGGGAAGGATGGGTCCTGCATTAAAATGAAATCCCATTTGCAAACTAAGCTCATAGGACTCTGGAGAAATTCTATGTCTTTATTTCTACCCACGCTCAGGATATCCTTTTGGGATTTCTAATGAGGCTGTCAGAGTTTAGGAAGAATAACACTGTAAGAGAGGCGTGTCCCCATTCCCTTCCCCTGGGCCTGAGTTTAAATCCCAACTCCATGATCTCATTAGCTGCATGACCTTGGGAAATCGACTTGGTCTGTCTGACCATGAGTTTTTCCTTTTGCAAATTGGAGATAATAGTACCTACTTTTCAGGAATGTGATGGTAATAGATCTGTGTTATAGTTGCTAGCAGTGCCTCAACCCTTATACGTAAAGTGAGGATAATAATCTTACCTCCCCACTAGAGTTTTAGTGAGAATTGAGTAGAGAATGTGCTTTATGCATATGAAGTGCCTTGCACAAAATTGGTGCCCGTGAATATTTGAATTGAACTGAACTGAATCATACATAATTGGTTCATTTATTCATTTATCCATCAGCTACTAGTTGTTAAATGACGACTTTGGTCCGACGCTTTGTTTGGCATAGGATACACAAAGGGGAATAAGACAGACTTGATTCATGCCCATGGGAGCTTATGCTCTAGGGTAAACACAATGAAAAACAAATTATACACACATGCACACAAGTCGTAAAAGATTCAAAATTAGACAAGAACACAGATATAAGCTAACAGTTAGGTGGTGACTTTTAAATGAAGACCCAGGGGCTAAAGAGATAAACGTGTGAGGAATGATCGGGAAAAGCATTCCACACAGAGGGAACGGCATGCGAGAAGTAGGATGAATCTTAACCTTATCCATGCACGGAGAACAGGCCATTCATCAGGTTAAGTAATTCTAGCTGTGAGAGCACTCAACCCCAAATCTCAGTGATTTCAGACAATAAAACTTTATTCTTCCTTCTTGTCAAAGCCAATCAAATGTTTTGTGGGTGGTCTTCCACTCACTTATTCAAAATTCAAGCTCCTTCTAATTATCTGCTTTACCATTTCCTAAGGTCTGCTTGTAGCTCTCCATTCTACCCTCTGTGTGCAGCCAAGAGCAAAGAGAAAAAGCTCCTGGGACATTTGAGGGCCAAGCTCAGAGGTGGCATACATCACTTCTACTCATATTACATTGATTGGAATTCAAATGTACAGTCCTGCCCTACTGCAGAGGAGCTGGGAGATGGAGTTCAGCTATGCGCAAAGGAGGACAGTTTACAGGTTAGGAGAACACAGAGCAATTTTTCTGTCTCACAAAGAAAGTAAGGGTAGGTAGCGTGGCATGAGATGAGGTTGTACAGGGCCATGTAAACCAGGGGAAGAATGTGAGGTTCATGTGAAGAGACTGAGAAGGCATTCCAGGTATTCCTTATACACCAGTTTGAATTTTATTCATCGAGAATAGGAAGCCATTCAAAACTAATGACATGATCTGATTTATAGTTTAAGAGGATCCCTCTGGCTGCTACAAGGAGTATATACCTGCAGAGGTCAATACTGGTACCTTGAAGTACCTTGAATTACCTTGAATTAGGGTGATGAGAAAGAAAATGGAGAAAAAGTGACAGGTGCCAGAGATTTTAGTCCCACTGGAATTGGTTCCAGTCTCACTGGCTAGCCCGCATGCAAGCCCCTGCTGACCGACTTGAGAATCAAGCAAGGCTCCAAAAGATTAGAGAAAACACAAAAGTTCTGGGCAAGGCAGCTGGCTGTGCAGAGTGGAGTAATCCCAGAAATTACCACCTAAACTGCTGAACTGAAAGTGGGGGTCTGTTTCCTTGCCAGCCCTCTGGCCCAGGGCACTGGCAGACCCTCTCCAAGCCCTACTTCCATTGTGGTGAGAGATGTTAACATTCAGCCACACTGGTGCCCGCTGGTCCCATGCAGGTGGCTGGAGGGCAGTGGGGAGGGGGTGGAAAGTTTGCACAGATCATGACCGGCACAGGTTCCAAGTTGTTCTGTTGAATCCTCCCAACTGGGCTGAGAGGATGGAGTTACTGCTGATCCCATTTTGTAGACAAAGAAACAGACTCATGCTGCTCCTGCGACTTCCCCAAGGTTACCCTGTTAGTAACAAGATCAGGTTTGAACTCAGGTCTTCTGTTCATTCTGGTGCGACATAGCAGAGTGCTCCACTGGCAGGATGTGTCTAGACTCACTTGGAGGCTGAAAGGAGAGTGAAGATCTGCTAAGTCTCTTTGCAGTCCATGCTTCCTGCCAACATGGCGTAGCCTCCCAGAACTGCATGCTGCCCAGCCCCATGGTGCACAGTTGTCTTCTTCAGCAATGCCTGGAGATTTTCCAGCTTACAAACCTGGAAAATCTTAGGAAGTATCTGTCAGCCTTTAAACCATCCTGAGCTACTCTAGATGTATTGAAGCAGACCCTCTCGAGTGGATGGGAACCGGCCAGCTGTATTTTACAAGTCTCCCTAGGCATACAGTTACAAAGCCCTCCGATAAAAACTCTGTGACATTGTCAGCATATATATAGGTGGGTTAGGTGGCTCAGGGAAAAACTTATTAAAAACTGTTTGTACAAGATGGGTCTCCTGCCTCCCTTGTCTTCCCCCACCCCGCATCCAACTCCCACAGGACTGCACTGATGCTCTTTAAGAGCTCATGGGAAAATCCATCCTTATCAATAATCTGAAAATGTCAAAGCAGAGCAGGAGCTCTGGGGTTATCTTTCCAACCCAGTGGATCCCAACTGCCCATCGGACCAGTCGAGTCAGTTATACAAGGCGTTTATTACAACACGGGTTCCTGGCCTCAGTCTGTACCTACCGTATCAGAGTTGGAGATATGCCACCTTGAGATTTATATTTTTCAAAGTATCTCTGGTGATTCTAATATCAGCCATGTTTGGAAACCACTGATCTAGCCTCCCCTACTTTACAGTCAATAAAACTGAGACCCAGAGAGAAGTGGTTTGCCTAAGATCACTTGGCCTAGAAGCCAAGTTTTCTGACTCAGCCTAGAGCTCTTTCCACTACCCCTCACTCATCAGAAAGCCCAGCCACACATGGGGGCAGGGGAGGGCATGGTCAGCCAACAGCAGCAAGATGGACCACTATGTGGAAAAAGCTGCCATGAGAGACATCCAATTAACAGGTTTTCTTCCCCTGGTTATTGATGCTTCTTCTTCCTTCTCTTCCTGGTACTTTCCCTTTCTCATCCTGACGCGATCAATTACTCATGGGAATAAATTACGCTCACAGCCTACACTCTATTAGGTAATCTGTGGTGCACTGGGTCAAGGAGCCAGCAGGCAAGACAGTCTGTCTGGAGTGAAGGCCAGAGGAAGGGACAACCTGGGTCCAGCAGATGCAAGAATCTCTAAACAAAAGCTCCAGCCCTCCATGCTATGGCTGAACTGTCTGGGTCCCCAGAGACAGGCTTTCTGGCCAAACTTGAGAACAACTTGCAGACCAACTCGGGCTGTAGTTCCACAGGCCGACCACCTCACCCCACCCTCTGCATCTCCCACACCCTCAGTCCCTGCAGGAGGCCTCTCTCTAATCCAGCTGGAACTACAGCCTGCCTCTCAGATCTTGGCATGCGTGTGAATCACCAGGATCCCGTTAAAATTGAGGTTCTGATTCATAAGGTCTGGGGGGGCCTGAAATTCTGCATTTCTAACAAACCCCCAGGTGATACCAGTGCTGCTGACCTGAAAAGCAAGGGCCTAGAGATCACTGTGGGCAGAGATGAGTGGTCAGTTAGCTTGTTTACTGGTAGGTTCTTTTCTGGGCCAGCGCCTCTGCATGTACTGTTTCCTCTGATAAAATGCCCTTCCTCTCCATATCTGCTTAGAAAACTGTTCACCACTCACATTTTGACTTTGCAGTATCTGCGCTCTAAAATCTTCATTGACCCCCTCCGATCCCAAGTAGACTTATGGGACATGATACTTTGTGCCCTGATCACACTCCATTATAGCAACACTTATTCTGTTGTGAGCATGGTTTCCCATCTGTCTCCAGTGGCCTGGGAAATCCATAAAAACTATACTGAGCCTTCCATCTCTCCATCTCCAAGCCTGACAGAGCTTTGCCAACCACTAGGCCCTATGGAGCCTGAGAACTTTTCAGAGATCCCTGAAAAAGTTTTGAGACCCGAAAACAAAATTATTGGATCCAAAACATAAAGGGAAAACTTTGCAATAGAAACTAATAAAATTTTAATGAAACTTCTACAAAACAAAATATTATATCAACCTCATTAATGGTTTCATTTAGTATTCATAAAAATTTCATTATATTTGAAAACGATGTGCAGGTTAGATTTTCTCACTTTGCAAGAATTCTTGAATACCCCCATAATTGCTGAGAAATCAAAGCCAACCATAAATCAAACGAATTACTTGCAGCCAAATAATTTCAAAAACAGTTATAAAAATAATCTTTTTTTAACAGAAAGAATATACTTAACATGGAATATGGGTGAATTTCGATATGTTTAAGGTGAGGTGGATCTTCCAAAGCAAATGTGCTAATTCTTAGAAAGTCTGCAAACGATCTTTATGTCTGTCCGGCCCAGGAGAAGCAGGCAATAGATTGCTCCTGAATGAATGGATGAATAAATGGCAACCCAATGTGAATCTGAAAAGTATAAAGGTGAGAGGGAGGGAAGAAACACAGACAGAAGAAATACACAAATGTAAGCCAAAGTTTAAAGACAGCAGCAGAGGAAGTCCTTGTTTCAAGAAATCCGTCAAGTTCCAACTGCCTGCCAGAGACAGGCGATATCGCCCCCTACTGGCTGGAGGAGTTCTGTCTTGTCCATATACTCTGGCTTCGTTTATTGATCTGTCATTGCGGCTTCTCCAACACCAGGAACATCAAAGCCCCTTGGAATTCCCTCAAAGAGAGAAATCAGTGGTCCCTGAAGATCCATCTCTGCCTCTCCTCAGAGAAGGGGGCTTGAGGGGAGCTTTATAACTGACTCTGTGTCAGATAACCTGAAATGGATCCAAACCCATCTTGAACCGATTTCTACCTTCCTCCTGAAGCACCTCTTGGTTAACATATTCCATATGTTTTTTTCTCTGATGGAAAATAGGCTTTACTTTTATTTCAAAGTGCATCATTGAAAAGTTTGGGGGACAGGTCTTCATTCTAAGACAAACAAGATTTGGGGACTTCTTCTAAGGAAGCAATAAGGGATAAACAGAAAGATTTACATACAAGATGTTCACCGTGGCATTATTTATAATAATGAAAGATTGGAAACAGCCTAAATGTCCAACAACAAGGGGCTGCTTAAATAAATTATGATCTACCCACACAATAGGAAACTACATGGCCATTAAAAGTCATGTTTTTGAAGATTATTTTATAGAACTATCCAACCTTTAGTGAGCCCTTCCTAGGTGCCAGAGGACATTGTCTTGAGCTATCCATGTATCAGTTCATTCCTTCTCACAATAGCTCTATGAAGAAAGTACTCTTTGTATTATCTCAATTTGATATACAAGGAATGGAGGCACAGACAAGCCAAGGTCATACAGCTAGAGGTATGCATTGAACTGGCACATCAGAGCTGCCTTGTTCTGCATTGCATGATGCTACCTCTCCCCAACAGAGCTGCACTGAAATTCTGAGCCTTGAAAGTAGGAGAGGGAGGGATGAATTCCTTCCCCCTGAGGAATGACAAGGTCTTGGCCTGGCAGCTCTAACAGGGAGTGTTATGTAGAGGAGGAAAGAGCCCAAGTGAAATCCCAGAGGCGGGGACAATGTTCAGAAAACACTGGGGAGGCAGAGGTGGCTAGCATATCAGATGCACTATAATTGTCCACTGTAAGTCAACAAATAAACCACAAGGGACTAAGGTGAGGCCCTACAGTGTGTGCCAAGGCAGGGACGGTAATAACTGAAACTGTTAATATGGCAGACACTATGCTGAGTGCTTCCTCCAAGTGTCTTATTAAATCTTGAAGACCACGACCTCTCTGGGCTATCATTATTCCCATTTCACAGGTGAGAAAACTGAGACTTGGCAAGATTTAAGTAATTCGTCTGAGATCTCGATTGGTAAGTAACAGTGGCTAGAGTTGAACCGGGTGGTGCAGGGGCTGCATGCTTAACCACTCTACAATATCCCCTCTCCTGGGGGGGTGACTGCCATGTGCAGGGATAGGAGCCCACATTCATCCCCCAGCAGCCGATGTTCTGTGTTCTGTTCCATCAGCTACAGCTGGTCTTTTTTGCTATTCAGGGAAACCGTTCTATATGAAAATGATTGCAGGGCCTCCTGGGTTTATAAGAACTCCCGAGAAGCTCAGCTTCTGGCAACACATGAGAAGGGAAAGAATAAAGATTCCTCCACGTTTGGGGAAAGCAACCAAATGGCTTCTGGTTCCTCAAGCTGTTGCTGTGTAAAATCTGAGGGGAATCTGAAACAAAGAAACACCTCAGACTCACCCCCAGAAGTATTGGGCCCTCCTCAGCCCAGGCTGCTGGCTCCTGCTGGTTGGCCTCCAGCCGGTGCAACTCAGCGGCTTTCTCTAAGAGCTGCTACCTACCAGCTGGTCCCTGGGCTCTGAAGCTGCTCCCTAGGCCTGTGGCAGAGTGGCCCAGCCCCCCCAGCACCCCTACTCATCACTCCAAAGACAAGGGCCTCTCAGAATCCTTCTGAGTTCCCCATTCACAATAGCATACCTGTGGATTTTTCAGAGTTTTCCTTTCATTGTCTCTGTCTCCTTTTTTGAAGAGGTATGTGGAAATCTCTGTGAATTCTGGCTACTGTGTATCTTGAGAGCAAGTTCATCCAAAAGCTTTTTGACTGACCCTGCTCCCCCAGAGTCAGGGCCTACATAGAATAGACAGTCTTTGGGGGCCAATCCAGTGCTAGCACTCCTCTCATAAGAATTACCCGCAACATACCCCATAGGGTGGGCTCTGGAGCCATACTGTATAGGAGACACCCGCTTTCTTGGCCACAGCCCTAGGGTCACCAATCTGATGCATGGGCTCAGCTAATCAGACTCTCCCCGCCAAGAAGTTAGCACCAGGATGGAAATTCACATTTGGTGGTGGGAAATAGGAGCTTGGGCAGCTGTGCATTCTCTCTAACAGAGAGAACTGACCAGAAGATGGAGAGAAGAAAGAGGAAGAGAAGCTGTGATGGAGGGGAGAAGAGCCACAGGCATGACTTTGTAGTTCCTGATTCTAGTTCCTCAGAGGCACCGCTGAATTTTTCACCCTTGGGTTTCATGAAATACCACCATATCCTTCTCACAAGGTCAGCACTTTGCCTGAGCAAAAACTGACCCTTGCAGCGGAATGAGCCCCAGCTCTAACAGCCCCAACGAGACCACCAACGCTGAAGGAGGTCCCGCAGAAGGCTGCCCTGATGACCTTGACCCTGCAGGAGAGTTCTCATGGCTCTGGGCTCCATCCCCTCTGGAGAGAGGGAGGGCTATGTGGGGAAGGTTGCCCACCCTGTCTCTGGAAACTAAATGACACTCCAGACTGGCTGTATGATGGGCTTGACCTCAGACAAGCACCTTTCGTGTTGGCATCTAGGACTCTGAAACTTGCCTCCCTTGGCCCACTCACAATTCCCATACCGGTGGCAGAGCCTGATTAATACTATGGCTTGTGCTTCTAAATCTTAAATGCCTCCCCGCTGCATATGGGATTAAGTCCAAGTTCCCTAACACAGTGTGCAAGTTCACTGCCTATCTTCTGCAGCCTCACCTCATCACTTCCCATTTCAGATTTTACGTCTTAGTTGGATAGAACTATTTTTGGCTTTCACCTCCATGCATTGGCCCATTCCCTCTGCTTAGAATTCCCTTTGCTTCCTTCTTTGCCTTGCTAACTTCTACTTGTCTTTCAAGAAGGCTTCTAGTTCACATAGTGCTTCTGGGAATACTGACTTTCCAGGCTAGACAAAGGACTCCTTCCTCCTCTGGGCTCCCATACCTCCTGGCCTCACTTAGCCTATTATAACTCAGACCAGACTGCGCTGTGATTGGCTGCTTTCTTGACTTTCCACTGCACTGTGGACTTTACAAGGTCTGAGATCACACCTTATTCTCTGGATCTCCCCAGTGCCATGTTCAATATAAATTGACCTCTATCCACCCATCTACCACACCTTCTGGCTACTCTAGCTTTTCAAGAGAATGCTCAGGTCACCTGTCCCTATTTTAAAGATGATAAAGTTGAAGCTCAGAGAGGTTCATAGTGACCCAAGGTCACAGAGCTAGGAAGGACCTTGGACTGAATTAGAAGCCAGGACTGTGTGCTTTAATCCCTGTACTTTTCCTACTATGCCCACTGCTAAACAGGCAAACCACCTTGGCCCTGCTCTATGTTGACACCATGATGAGTTTATTTAGACGTGTGTATCCCATTTAGGGCCATCAACTTTTCTGACCTCCAGGAAAACTTCCAATCTGCACCTTGGGATCAAAATTTGGTATTTAGGCTGCAGTGGTTCACTGATGCCCTCATGTGGGCAGGTTTCATACCTCCGTGCCTTGTGCCTACTGTTCCTTCTGCCCAGGTTCCCCAAGAGGATTCTGTCCCTTATTCTTGCTCCTTCTTCAAGGTTCACCTCAAGTGTCCCCTTCTATCTGAAGCTTTCCAGGAGCTTTCCTGGGCTTGTTTCTCATTGCCCCCTTGCCTTATGCCCATTGGACCCATCCATTTCTCTATGACAGTCCCTGGCTAACATGCTGGGCTTCATATCTACCCATTTGCTCCCTAGTTGACAGTGGTTGCTATATTATTCATCTCTTAGCCCAGAATCTGGCTTATAATAGGTGCTTAATTAAGTTGTGTTGGAAGGAAGAGAGAGGGAAGAATGATGTTTTGTAAAGCATTTCACATTGAAAAGCACATAAGCCCCCCGAAGAGGGAACGTGACCAGCAGCTTCTAACAAAAGGCTGGGGGCATAGCGAGGAATCCGCTGGCATTTTCTAACCAAATTCTACATACTGTAACTTTCTTCTGTATTTGTGCTGATTTAATATTTGCACTCATTGACTTACTTAATTTTCACAACAATCATAAGGGGCCATAAATTTTCAAAAAACATTCGTATAGAAGAACCACTAGAATCAGCCTCTAATCAGCCTTACATGGTGGCAGCCTACCTCACAGGATGTACCCATATCTGAGATCAGAGACTTGCTGTCCAGACATACCTACATATGTGCTTCAACCATGTGCTGCTATACCTGTTACAGGCTATCTTGTCAACTCATAGTTCATAGACAGCATGGTTACATGATACTTAAGGGTACAGGGAGTCTTTGGCCAAGAAATGATCACTTGCTCCCACGATCAATGGCCCAAATCAAATAGCTCAGCACCACTCTAGCTTGTAATTCCGTCCTGTAATTTCCTTCCGTCCTCAGCCTCTGGACACAGAGAAGGTTTCATGCCTTTAGAGTTTTGTACCCCAGAGCACAGTGCCAGCCCCTCTCAGGTGCTGGCACACAGATGTAGCTAGAACCACATCTCATTTTCCTTTCATCTTAATTAGGCCTCTGCAGTACTGCTCAGGCTGTCACCCCAGTCCCTCTAGTGTCCATGACCATATCTGTGCTGCTGAGCCGCCCCATCAGTAACACAAGGCTCCCAATCCTGATATCTGCCCCAGAGAAGACTTGCCAGAGAAACAAAGATGGAGTCCCCGGGAGGAACTGACTTTGCCAGGGTCAGACCCAGAGCTGGGGAAGCAAGGCAGACTGACATGAAGAGTTGAGGCTGAGAGGGATACATACATTCCCCAGGATGTCCTGGAAGACCCCTCCCCCAAATAAATTCCAACCGATCCTCTTGCCCCCACTGAGCAAAGAAACAGCAATGCCCAAAGCAACCCACCAACCCCAACCTAGCCCTCTTTCTATAGCTTCTCTTGGATCTCACTGACCTCAGAGTCACCCTTCGCACATGGCAAAGGTGTAACATGACAAAGCTCAGAGGTTGCCACCCCACCAGAGCTTCCAGCCCTCCCTACATCAGAGAGGCTGACCTTCGGTCAACTGTCTATTCTTTCAAGAGAGAAACTAAAGTGGTTGCCAGCAAAGGAAGAAAGACTGGCCAGTTTAGACCTCAGTTTGAAGCCTGTCTTTGCCACCAAATTGCTGTGTCCTCAGACAAGTGGCTCCATCCATCTGGGCTTCAGGTACCTTCCTGTGAGGGGAGTGTGATGGCTGCATTGAGCCATTCATTTCTCTGTTCTTCCAGGCCCCACAATAATCAGAAACGACAGTTCTGGGTTGGAGATAACGCTTAGGGCATGGACAGTAAATGTTCCTCCTTTTCTGCAAAAGTAACAAAACAATAACCATAATAGCAATATTAATATTTAGGGAGTGCTTACTCTTTGACAGACGTCATTCTAGGCATGTTTATGTACATAATATCATATATCTTCACGGCAATGCTAAGAGGTAGATATTATTATTGTTCCCATTTTAAAGATAAAACGTAAAGCTCAGAAAAATTCTGTGTTTTTGTTCATAGAGAGACACACAGCTAGAAAAGTATAGAAGATTTGAAACAGGGCAAGTTGTCTCCAGAACAAGGACATTCTAGAATTGCATTCTTTTCTGCATCCAATTGACCAGCTTGGCTTCTTTTACCCAGAGAACATTTATAAAGTTTGATCACATACTTGGGCACAAAGAGAAAAGTTTTTAAAATTTAAAATTAGAGATTTTACAGGCCATAGTCTATTACTATAAGCTGAAATTTTAAATAAAAGAAAATAATGTGGCTGAAAATATTCTTAACTACTTGGAAATTAATAAACATACTTCTAGATAACCCATGGATCAAAGGAAATATTAAAAGTGAAATTAAAAATCATCTAGAAAGAGATGAAAAGGGGAACATTTTACTTCAAAACCTATGGGATCTGGAGAAAAGCCGAACTCAGGGGAAAATGTATGGCCTGAAAGCTTTCATTATTAAAGAAGAAAGCCTAAAAGTAAAAGAGCCCAATATACATCATAAGAAATTAGAAAACCAAAAAACAAAAAAGGAAGTACAAAATGGGAATTAATCAATAGCTGAAATTAATAACAGAAAATAAGAGATAGAAAGGAAAAAACATATTCCGATTCTTTGAAATCAGAATTGGTTACACAGGCTCATGGTGTGTCAGGCGCTGGGTAAAGGTCTCAGCTTTCAAGAGTGGATCCATAGTGCCAGCCCCATCAGGTGGGTCAGTCACAGGGGTGTCTGTCCCCCTCTGTCTCCTGAGCCCTGGGCTAGTGGCTTCTTTCCCTCTGAACATCTCATTGGGGAATCTGGCGATTCAGCTACCCAAACTTGGACTGGAGTCTTTAGCATTTCCTCCCAGAAATAAAGCTCCGTCTGGGCTTATTAGGCAAACGAGTCAGTTTTGTGTTTTTCAGCAATGAAAGCTGCTGTGGTTTTGTTTTCTCTCTGTTGCCAGGAGTCAAGAGGAAGTCTGTGGTTAGACATCTTCGGGTGGAGACATACACAAACACAGCGGCTAGAAATGAGCTCCTCAGATTCAGCTCTCCTAGCCTGAGTGAACAGGCTAATGAAACTGAACAAATGGGAAAGGGG
>NW_006442512.1:5802336-5804154 GCF_000325575.1 Pteropus alecto
CATATCACAGAGTCCCACTAAAAAATTGAGAGAGAGACAGACAGACAGACAGATAGACAGCAGAGCGAGGAAGGGTGGAGAGACAGAGAGACAGAGAGAGAGAAAGAGAGAGAGAGAGAAAGAGAGAGAGACAGAGAGAGAGACAGAGAGAGAGAGAGAATGAGAGAGAGAGACCTACATCTCTACCTGTTTGGCTTTCCAGACCTGCAGCAACACTCACCCGTCCTCTTGTCGTCAGCTTGTGTCTGTTTCCCATTCTGACATTAGAATACTGTGGATTTATATTTTCTTCAAAGGATGAGGCAACCCAATTTGCTTTTGCTCAAATCCAGAAACTGAATTTAAAAGATCCCTGAGATTCAGTGCCTGTCTCAGTAACGGAGCTGTGGCAGGCACTGCCCGTTGCCCCCGCTATAGATCCCAGCTTCTCCTTTTCCATCAAAATCCTGGCTTTGTTTAGAGTGGAAGAGAATGCCCAGCCATAAATGCTCACATCTCCAGCCCTCATCCCGCAACCCCCACCCTGTGTATCTAGAGGCTGGCCATTTGTCACAGTTCTGACCAATGAGCTATTACATTTCTAAGAAAACTTTCACATTCCTCATATAGAGTCAACTCTTTCACCTTTCCCTCTTTTTCTTGCCTAGAACTTGAACACAAGGCCCGGTGGCACAGCAACCCTCTGTGTTCATAAGGTTGCTTCACAAGGATGAAATTAGAACAGAAAAACAGAAAGAGAGCAAGCCCTTGATGGCATTATTACGTCACCTTCGGCCCTGCCCTATACCACCTGCCCTGGACTCCCTATGTCGTGAGAAAAATAAAGCTTCAGTTATTAAAACCACTGTAGCTGCTGTTTTGCTACTTGCAGCTGAATGCATTCCTACTTGAAACAAGAACGTTGGCTTTTGTAGGGTTTTCACAGTATTTTCACCCCATCCTCTTATTGGGTCCTCACCAAAATTTTTCAAAGTGGATCAATGTCTTTCCTCTCATTTTCAGATGAGGAAACTGAGATTCCACAGACATGAAGTGGGTCAGACACTCAGGGCCTGAACTCCAGGACTCTGTCTCCTAGTCCATTGCTTTTCCAAAAAAAAACCCTTCTTGCTTGTAAGCAGTTCGAAGCTATCCTCTGCCTTCAATACTTCCTCCAACACAATATTATGTGCAGAATGTGGAAGTTCCTCAGGAACCAAGGAGCATGTGAACTGATTTCAGTCCCAACTTCTGGTGCCAGGAATACACATGTTCATTTATTTTAACACCTGTCACTTTGAATCAAAGGGTCTGAGTTCAAGTCTTGGATCTCCCCCTTACTTGCTATGTGACCTTGGGAGAAAAAAAATCTCTGAAAATCTCTCTGCCTAATAATTTTCAACAAAAAAGCCAAAAGCATACAGTGGAGAAAGGAAAGCCTCTTCAATAAATGGTGCTGGGAACACTGGAAAGCCACCTGCAAAAGAATGAAACTAGACTGTTGTCTGTTACCACACACCAAAACTAACTCCAAATGGATTAAGGACCTGAATATAAGACCTGAAACAATAAAATGCATAGAAGAAAACATAGGAACAAAACTCAAGGACCTTGGACTTAAAGAGGATTTTATGAATTTGACCTCAAATGCAAGCGAAATAAAAGCAAAAATAAATGAATAAAAAGCTTCTGCTCAGCAAAAGAAATCATCAACAAGGTAAAGAGACAACCACCTCAATGGGAAAATATATTTGCAAGCAACGCCTCCGATAAGGGCCTAATATCCAAAATATACAAAGAACTCATATGACTCAATAACAACAAAAATACAAATGACAC
>NW_006442512.1:5805049-5808250 GCF_000325575.1 Pteropus alecto
AGAAAGAAAGAAAGAAAGAAAGAAAGAAAGAAAGAAAGAAAGAAAGAAAGAAAGAAAGAAAGAAAGAAAGGAAGGAAGGAAGAAATCTCCCTGCCTATCTACACAATAAGAATGGCAGCTCTTCTCCTCCTGAAGTTATGATAATAGATTCAGAGATATATGATAATGTATGGTGTATGATAATAAGTTCAGAGATAGTAATCTTTGAGCACTCAGGATGTCAGAGAGTACCCTTTGTGCATGATAAAGCATTTGGGGTCCTTATTATAAGGCTGTTATCATGATGGCTTTGGTCTGTCTCAAAGCTGTGACTCTTCCCTCAGCTCAGCCCTCCTTGTGGCTGGCATGTAAATTACAGATAGGCTTCACATGCCTTCCTGACCGCTTATCATTTGTCAACCTCAGGAGAGCTGAGAAAATTGATCTTATGAAACTATACCTTTAAGACAGGACAATGTCAGTGTTACAACACTTATTTGCTCATTAAATCAGGTTATTTTATTTCATAAGTTCTTTACCTTCTTAATGACTCAAACTTATCCATTCATCCACTTTTCAAAACAAATTTATTAGACTATATTCTAGGGACTCTCAGGGTTGGATGGGACTTAAAAATCATCTGGTCCATTCTGTCCCTCCCAGCTCAACCCTTCCCCCATTCAGGGCTGGCATCTCATTTTCATGTTTCCCCCATCCCAAGTCTCAGACAAACATCTAATCTCCATTTGCTCACCTGAGAAACAAGGAGTTTATTTTAGTGCCTCCCAAGGCAGTCTATTTCACCTCTGAACACTCTCTGTTAGAACATTCTTTCTCTAAGAGATACCCATTGGCAAACACAAGGATGTGTTCTTGGCAAACCTCTAATACTGTGCACACTTGACTGTGTAGGATGGTGATTAGCAGAGTTGGTTGGGGGGTGAAGGAACTCACGTGACATGTTACCAAACAGGAAGTGCCATCTGTGCTGGAGATGACAGTGAGAGAAAATGTCAATTAGCTGCCCTGGATGGCTCCAGAGACAGCTTTTTCTTTCATCACATTAAAGAACTCAAGAATAGCAATTATTCAGTTAATTCTGACATTCCGGGTGTTCACTGGGATAGGCCAGGCTATGCTGCAGTAACAACGTTAAAACATCAGGGCATTAGTATAATGGAAGTGTATTTCTTGCTCATATAAGGTACAATGTGAGTTAGGAGACCTTTTCCCATTTTGCATGTCATCTAGACCACAGGCCCTCCAAAGACACTACAACAAAGAGGGAAGAAGAAGTCATACTAGCTTTTAACTGCCTCAGTCTCAGCCTATTGATCAGAACAAGTCACAGGGCTCTAACCTAGCTGCATAGGAGGCGGGAAGTATGGTGGAACCCATGGAAAATCTAGTCACTGCTATCTCTCCCACAATCTGCCTTCTCTCAGTACATCTCAGAGTATGCCATTAAAGAAATAAGAGTCAACTCTGCAAAGAAGAGGAGTCTGAGGTAATGGAAATGTACAGAGCAAGATGATGGGAATCTTATGGGTAAAGAAGGGCCGCTGTCTGCTGCTGTTCATTGCAAGTAGCTATCACATGATAATCTGTGGTAAGACTTGTATGTATACTTGGCCAGGCTCTTCCACCCACAGTAATTGTGTGCTTATGCAATGAGGACAACCTTCGTACATAGAGTGTTCCCAGCCTCCCCACAATCCTCCCCCCATCACCATGTATGCTACCCTCACTACCACCACCAAAAATGTGGTCCTTGCCTGCTCTGCTTCTCCTCATCCAGCTCCCTAAGAGGGGTTGGCCATCCTAGTTCCTGGGAAGGTAAGGAAGGACAGACAGCACTGCAGAGACTGAAGGAAGGGGGAGTATCCTGGCTTGCTGAATCAGTTCCAGAGTCCTTCTTTGTAGGGAAGAATTTGGGTCAGCAGTAAAGTGGGGAAAATATTAAAGAATAAAGAGATGGAGGAAAATGAGGGACAAAAAAAAAGAAGACACGGATGTTGAGCCCATCTAAATGATGGAGAAACGGAAGAACAAAGAGCTGGCATGTCAGGTTGATTAGATGTTAGAGGGGTTTTTTTGGAAGGTGGGGGTGGGAGTTGTAGGATAAAAGGTTCCAGGGAAGATTTGAAGTATAAGATAATGAGATAGAGAAGTGAAAGGGGACCTCATCCTTCTTCCTCTCTTTGAGACATGTGCAGTAAGACTGACAGTGTCTTATTTTCTTCTGCTTGCTGGATTGTACTCCTTTGGAATGTAGCTTAATGTAGAGACTAGGTTACAAGGAATCCCCACATTTCCTCAGGTTACATTAATTTAAAAAAATCAAAACTGAGTGAATAGTGTATTTCCCAAGCAAGTAAGTCAAATACGTAAGAATCAAGAAGGGGCTCTAGTTGCTCAGAAATATGTTAACATACTTTGGTAATGACAGAGGATGAGGAGCGTGATGCAGCCCAACAGCCACAAGGAGCCCCCTCTCACTTCAACCACTGTGTCCAAGAGCCCGGCAGGCTGTCAGCACACCTTAACCTCTGAGGTTTCCAGGCCTGAATTCCATTTCCTGGGTTCAGGTTGACCTGGGAGTATCTCCTCCCTCCTTTGCTCATTATACCTCCACTGTGAAGGCTATGGTGACTAGCTTTCTGGCCTCCACCTCCCACTGTTGATTCATATGAGACTTCCTGTCAACTAAAACCCCAACATCTTTCACTTGTGCTGTTGACCCGCAATCCCACATCCTGTGTGTGTCTGGTGGGTATTCTGAACCCCAGGGCAAGCAAAGGTCTCTATTGCCTTTCATGCTGGTATGCATTGATTTAGACTCAATGTTAATTTCAGCCTTGTTGAGGCCTTTTTGGATCCTGCCTCTTACCTTCCCTGTAGTGTCCTCCCACTTATCCACATGCCCCTTGATGATTAAGTAGTTCAGTGTCATGGGTAAATCAGTACCCTAATCTTTGAAGTCAGCCCTATCTAGGTTCTAAATCTTATTACAGTAATGGCTATGGGAACTTGGGCAAGTCGCTCACCCTGACCTGGTCTATAAAAAGGTAATATAACCAATCTTACTTACAGGGATGCTTTGGGGAGCAAATGAAATAATCTATAAACAATTTATGTAAAATTCATCCATCCCATTTGCACGTGTCGATATACTGTGGAAAAGAAGGCAAATTCTGTAGGAATTTTTTAAATAAAATAACA
>NW_006442512.1:5813940-5826909 GCF_000325575.1 Pteropus alecto
ATGTAAGGAAGGACAGACAGCACTGCAGAGACTGAAGGAAGGGGGAGTATCCTGGCTTGCTGAATCAGTTCCAGAGTCCTTCTTTGTAGGGAAGAATTTGGGTCAGCAGTAAAGTGGGGAAAATATTAAAGAATAAAGAGATGGAGGAAAATGAGGGACAAAAAAAAAGAAGACACGGATGTTGAGCCCATCTAAATGATGGAGAAACGGAAGAACAAAGAGCTGGCATGTCAGGTTGATTAGATGTTAGAGGGGTTTTTTTGGAAGGTGGGGGTGGGAGTTGTAGGATAAAAGGTTCCAGGGAAGATTTGAAGTATAAGATAATGAGATAGAGAAGTGAAAGGGGACCTCATCCTTCTTCCTCTCTTTGAGACATGTGCAGTAAGACTGACAGTGTCTTATTTTCTTCTGCTTGCTGGATTGTACTCCTTTGGAATGTAGCTTAATGTAGAGACTAGGTTACAAGGAATCCCCACATTTCCTCAGGTTACATTAATTTAAAAAAATAAAAACTGAGTGAATAGTGTATTTCCCAAGCAAGTAAGTCAAATACGTAAGAATCAAGAAGGGGCTCTAGTTGCTCAGAAATATGTTAACATACTTTGGTAATGACAGAGGATGAGGAGTGTGATGCAGCCCAACAGCCACAAGGAGCCCCCTCTCACTTCAACCACTGTGTCCAAGAGCCCGGCAGGCTGTCAGCACACCTTAACCTCTGAGGTTTCCAGGCCTGAATTCCATTTCCTGGGTTCAGGTTGACCTGGGAGTATCTCCTCCCTCCTTTGCTCATTATACCTCCACTGTGAAGGCTATGGTGACTAGCTTTCTGGCCTCCACCTCCCACTGTTGATTCATATGAGACTTCCTGTCAACTAAAACCCCAACATCTTTCACTTGTGCTGTTGACCCGCAATCCCACATCCTGTGTGTGTCTGGTGGGTATTCTGAACCCCAGGGCAAGCAAAGGTCTCTATTGCCTTTCATGCTGGTATGCATTGATTTAGACTCAATGTTAATTTCAGCCTTGTTGAGGCCTTTTTGGATCCTGCCTCTTACCTTCCCTGTAGTGTCCTCCCACTTATCCACATGCCCCTTGATGATTAAGTAGTTCAGTGTCATGGGTAAATCAGTACCCTAATCTTTGAAGTCAGCCCTATCTAGGTTCTAAATCTTATTACAGTAATGGCTATGGGAACTTGGGCAAGTCGCTCACCCTGACCTGGTCTATAAAAAGGTAATATAACCAATCTTACTTACAGGGATGCTTTGGGGAGCAAATGAAATAATCTATAAACAATTTATGTAAAATACTTGCGATGGTTGCTGACACTTAGGATATTCTCAATAAATGTTCATCCTCTCTAGTCATTGATAAATGTGTTGAATAAGATGTGGCCAAACACAGAGTCTCTTGTCGCACCCCTATCACCTAAGCTTATGTAGTTAGATTCATCCATCCCATTTGCACGTGTCGATATACTGTGGAAAAGAAGGCAAATTCTGTAGGAATTTTTTAAATAAAATAACATTTCCAAGACATTGCCTATCTTTCGCTAGCATAGGACCTTTAAACCAATAGATCTCAGTCTTTGAAAGTCACTCTACAAGACAAAAGTAGCCCAAGAGGCTATTTGAATGCACAGAGACTAAATGACTTATTTTGGTGCCCTCAGAACTTCAAGGAAAAATCCAACCACCTACAGTTTCAAGAGTTGCCTCTTCCCCTGGGGAACACTGCTCCCCACACTGTCTCTTCCCGTATCTCCAGGAGCTCCCCTAATATTCTTAAGAAATAACATCAGCAGCCTTCCTGCCCCTTGTCATAATTGACAGTCACAATTGTGGCTACCCTCACCTTGAATTTGGGCCCCACTTCTAGGCTGACAATGCAGAAAACAGCACTAGACTTGGAGTAAGACGAGCCTGAGTTCAATTCCTGTGTTTGTTCAATCTATCTATCAATCTATCTATCTATCTATCTATCTATCTATCTATCTATCTATCTATCTATCTATCATCTATCTATATCTATCTATCAAATCTCTCCTTCTCTCTCACCAGCCAACAGCCTCAGGTAAGTCACCTTCTCCCTCAGGTAAGTCACCTTCCCCTCTAAGATCAGATCTGCAAAATTACCAGTTGGATTTGCAGGAAATAGGATTTGCCTCATTGGTGGTTGGGGAAGTTATAGGGAAATGTCTGGTTCCTTTTAACCTCAACTGCCCTCCCACCCCACCTTCCTCTCTGCCTTGATTCCTCCAAAATGTTAGATTCTCTTTCCAATTTTTACCCCATCAGGCACAGCATAATGAGAATTGAAAATAGTTGGCCATCAAGAGAATTGACTTTGGGTCCAGCCAACTTTCAATGTGGCTATCAAATCACATAAACCATACCTAAGTTTCTTTAAAATGAGAGGGTTGAATTAACTATCGATAATATCAGCCTCCAGTGATTGCCTGCCTGCTATTTGCCAGTCACGTTATATATATCATTTATTTACATTAATGCAATATCCTCAAAGAGGCATTGTTTTATGGGAGGGAGCAGGGCACAGCACTCCAAAACATGGGCTTTGAGCTAAGGCTGCTCCCCTTCATCTCCCTGCTCTCTATTCAGCGGCTTTTTGATCTAAGACAAGTAAATTAACCTCTCCATGACTTAGTTTCCCCTCTACAAACTAAGATTTTATGAAAATTAAATCAGATCCTCCACACAGGGGCTTTGCCCAAGGCTTGGTACGTGGGAAGCCCTGCATGAATAACTAGCTCGGAGAATGAGAGGTGTCAGAGACCTGCCCAAGGCTACCCAGTACAGGACTATGCAGTTGGTCCATTGTGGAATGTCATTTCTTTACAGGACTCTTGAGGGCCCTCTAGGAGCCTCTCTGCTGTTGACTCTGGAGTTGGTGGCTGGTGGGCTGGTGGGCTGGTGCCCAGGAGGGGAGAATGTCAGGGGAAAGGCATGAAATCTTGGGGAACTGTAGCTTCTCTGTGCATGGCAGACCACCAAGACCCCAGCAGACATACCCACAGAGAATACTCATGTACACACACACACACACACACACACACACACACACACACACACAACACAGGAGCCATTTGCTCAGCTTTGCCAGCCCCAGGGCTCCATCTCAGAGCCCAGGGCTGCTGTGAACAAAGCTTTGAATCAAGATCCAATCAACACACCTGCCTGGGCCCCAGTCTCTGCTGGTGCTGTGTTGCACATAGAAGAGAATTCTCTTTGACACCACATTTATTGAGCACCTACTATATGCTGGGCCCCATGTAAGACACTGTGGCCTCAGAGACAAATAACCCAGGATCCCCAGACTCACACATGAGACTGGCTCAAGGCAAAGCAGAGAATACAGTCCAAAAGATAAGTCCGTTAAATTCTTACCAATGCAGAGACATGAGCTGAGTCTTACAGTACTTAAGTATCCTTACCAAGAGGACAAGGAAGATAAACAGGCTTCCCAAGCAGGAGAAGCAACTTAAGTCCTGCATGGAGGACACATGTAGGAGACATCCTAGCTTACCTGGAGCTGGGTGGTAGGAAGGGCAATGATGAGAAACAAGGCTGGAGAACTAAGTCAAGCATTTTGGCCTTGTCTTACTTATATCAATGGACAGACACTGAAGAACAGTGAATGGGTATAGAGGGAGCACAAGGAGAGAGAGCTTCAAATTAGATGCCTGGAAAGACTTCTTGGATGAGGTGGCTTCTGATTAGTCCCTTAAGCCACAGCCAAGACTTTGGGAAGTAGAGATGGAAAGAAAAGGCTTTTCAGTGAGAGGGCATAAAGTAAGCCCTCTTACTGGGACAGCAGGTATGGGACCATCCGGGGAATAGACAAAAGCAGCAAGGGGACAGCAGGTATGGGACCATCCGAGGAATAGACAAAAGTACCAGGAGAGAGGTCACAAGAGATGGCAGTGAGGCTGCAAGTAAGGGCCGCAGGAGGTCAAGGAAGGGAGAGAACTTTGGGTCAGAGAAAGCCTTATAAAGAAGGAATTAATCAAGGAATCAATCAATTCATGAGTAGACCTTGATTTGAACCACCAAGTGTAATAGGTTTGAATAAGCACAGGTGTCATACCCAGACAGGCTGCTTTTGCCTGCCCCCGCCCCATGTCCCTTGCTTGTGCCCTTACACCACAGCCTCCATAAAACCTACCCATCTGGAGTCCCACCACTTTGGAACCCCATTAGGAACCTCAAAGTTAATCTTTTGAGCTAATCAGATTCCACACAACTTAAGAACTTAGGAAGTAACTTATTCAAGGTCATATAGTGACACTTTCTAGTGTCAGAGCCAGAACTAGCACCAGGGATCCCAAGTGCCCCACCTCTTAAATATCACCCATCATGAGCTCAAGGACTTCTCCAACCCAAAGACATGTCTTTTATCACGGAGACTTCTTGAAGGTGAAATTTCTCATTAGCTCCCAAAGGAATAAATTTACGATAGTGATGCTTCAAATGATGTGACCAGTTCTAGGTAAATATGTGGGCATTGCAGTACCACAGATAGACCAATGGATAACTAATCTCCTTTCCAGATCTGAAACTGCCTAAACCCTAGGTACAGACCAAGGAGTGATCAGGGGCTGCGAATTTCACCTACTTTGTTTCAATTTCCATAGGTAACCACATGGTAAAGGTGATATGAACCCAATTTTGCAGAAACTGGGGTTTCAGGACGCCAAGAGGTCTCCCAAGGCATGAGGTGACAGAATCAGAATCTGCCCTCCAGCCACTCACTCCTGGCAAGAGAACACCATCACTCGCAGCCTCCCCATCAGTTACTTCCTTCAGGGGCAGGGGCAACCCCGCAGGGAGATCTGCTCTTCACCAGGTCAATAACAGCCCATTAGAAAGCCTCTGTTTAATAAACTATCAATGTTGAATTATTGAAGGAATAGGAAAGTGCCATGAAAAGTCAGGTCAACAGGAATAGGGAGAGAATGGACGATAAAAGAATATTAATTGAATGTCCATGATCAAGACATTCTCTTGGGTGTACTGTATGGTTTTATACCAACCTCACAATAACCCAAGTCCTCTCATTTTACAGAGGAGGAAATGGACTCAGAGGGGTTTATTGACTGCCAGGGATAAACAGCCATTAAGTGAAGTCTAACCTAGATCAGGCTGACTCTTTCCACGGCACCATGCTGCCCCCAGAGAAGTTGGGATGAAGGAGATGGACTGGGAGAAGGTGAGGAATTGGAGGGCAAAGCAGGAGAAGCTAAGGCATGTCAGGTTAAGGGAAGGAGGGTGGGGAGGGGAGAGGCCAGGGGGCTGAGGTGGGGTGAACTGGCAACTCTGATTCTTAAGAGTACTTCAGTTTCTCTCACAACCTTAGTGTTCTTCTCACAATTTTTACCAGCCTTTGTACCATGAAGCTGATCCTTGGGGACAGGAAAACTAGTAGTGAGAGAGAAACTGAGCAACATCTATTTTCCTTGCATCCATTCCATGCTGCTCTTCCCAACTGGCTTAGCCAGTCTGTGCTTGCTGCTCTTGGCTAAAAATGTCCTTCCAGACACTGGGAGAACTTTCACGATGCTCATGTGGGAACAGAAAGACAAGGAAAAGTAGACCCAAGGTGCCAGGGTCCCTTAACCGGACATTGAAATCTATGATTCTGAAGTCTTCAGAAGTATCAGATTCACTTTACCAAAAAATTTCACTGTTCACATGACCCCTTGAGGTACTCTGCTAGGGAGTGACAGGTGGCACAGCAACCTCTCCTGTAAGCCCCTGGCTGCTCTGGGATCCAGGTCGGCAGCTGTCAGGAAAATTAGCCAGACAACTGTGCATCCTCCTCCTGGGCCCCTAGTCCTGTAATCCCAGAGGAAAAACTTCTATATTGAAGGCTTTGCTGGCTGCATACATGAAGGACAGGGAACCAATCCGGAAGGCATGGAAGGCTGTCTCTTTGTCCTCAGAACGCTCCTTCAAGAGAACTCTCAGTTTCCTACCCTGTGTAGCATGGAGAGTTTACCCACAGTATATGCTCCATAAACATTGGTTGAATGCCTGAGCAAATACATAATGACCATTTAATAACCTGATTCCTCAACTAGATTAGTCAGCTTGGGCCACCATAACCAAGCATCGTAGATTGAGTGGCCCAAACCACAGAAGTTTATTTTCCCATAGTTCCGGAGGCTGGAAGCCCAAGATCGGGGTGCTGGCATGGTCAGGGTCTGGTGAAAACTCTCCTCCTGACTTGCAGACAGCCCTTCCTCAATGCAGAGTGATGCACATGCATAGAGAGAGAAAGGCCCCTCTCTTTCTCTTTTTATAAGGCCACAGACCTAGCAGATTAGGGCCCCACTCTATGATCTCATTTAATCTTAATTACCTCCTAAAGACATTATCTCCAGATGCAGTCAGTTGGGGGTTAGGGCTTCAACATACAAATTTGCAGGAACACAATTTAGTCTGTAACACTGACTAAGGAAGGATTTTAATAATGATGTCATCAAATCCTTTAGCATTTACCATTTCTCTCTAGCATACCTAGCAAAGGCTGCCATGACCAAGATAGGCCTCTGCAGAGCCTATTGGGAAGGTACTGTTTTCATGTCCAGTGGTAGGAGCCTGCAGTACTCAACAGACTTCCTGCAGAAGAAGGGCCTGTGAGAGATTGGAGAGGCGTGGGTCCCCCTGGGCTGCGGGGAGAATGCTGCCTGAGAGCCCAGGCTTCTCATGTTCTGCCACTCTGCTGTGAGGCCTTGAGCCCACTCCCTTCTCTGGACTTTGATTCTGCCATCCATAAAATGAGGGGGTGGAACAATGATTTTTAAGAATGTCCCACTAGTCCTGCTTTACCTATTCCTAGGGGAAAGCAGATTCAGGGAGTCCAAAGTAAATCAGGAGTTAAGCTAATGAAGAATCCCAGCTTCGCTCCTAATGGCTGAGACATTTTGGGCAAATGACAATCTCTGAATTTCTCTTTCTCCATCTAGATCTTGGAATTATAACAATTACCTCCTTCGTGGGCTTTCCAGCATCACTGTGATAGATTGATTGCGTTAAGGGGCCAAGATTCTTCACCCCTCCCTGTACCTCTGGCCTTTGCCTGTGACTTTGTAATTCCTCTCACTATAAAGTAATGAAGTCTATTCCCACCTTCGATTCAGAGTTAGGCCATGTCACTTGCTTTGGCTAATGGCACGTTAGCAAATGTGAGGCAAGCAGAAGCTTGGGAAACCATTCAAAGGGTTGGATTGGCTTGCTTTTGCACTCTGCCATCACCATGAGAATATTTCTGGGCTAACCTGGTGAAGGATAAGTATGTGGAGTGGAGCCGAGTTGCCCCGCTTGTTCCAGTGAGGCCAACCGAGATCAACCGGCAGCCAGTCTACCTCCAGAACTTTAAAGAGCTCAGCCAAAGCCAGAAGGAGCTCCCAGCTGACTTGTTAAGTCAAGGAGCTAAACAAATGCTTATGGTTTAAAGCCACTGACTTTGGGATGGTTTGTTACACAGTATTATTTTGGCAATCAACAACTGACACAATCACAAAATAGCACACGATAGGTGCCCAACGTGTGTTTATTTACTCCATCCTTCTACCCACCCCCATACCTTCAGATGCAGACTTAGTTCTCCTAGAGATTGTTGGGAGATGATTGTGGTCTCAGTGGATTTTAAGCTTCACTCTCATTGTTACTCCCACTTCAGATTGATTACAGACGCCGACTGCTCAATTTTGATTAAATACTAAATCATAAGCTGCTTACAAAATGCCTGCAAAAAGCTGACATTTATGAAGTCCAATAAACTACTTGTAAGAACAGGAGTGCTAGATTGGAAGAAAAAAAATAAAATCTTCATCCAAACAAACATCAGTTGACAGCAGACAGATGGTCAGAATCCCTTACTTGTAAACTAGAAAAATTAAGATTTGGCAAGGGTTGTCTGAAAATAACGAGCAAACATCAAAGTTTCCCCTTTCTATGCTGGTGTTTTTCTGGGCCTGACTTCAATATTTTCACAGGCTACTGCACGGAAAAGGTGTTGCAGGCCTCCGCGTTGCTGGCAAGGAAATGCTAAGAAATACCAGCAACGATTTATAGGAAGCAAGGCTGCCAACATCCCAAAGAGTGAGCGTTTAGCAGCCAGCAACTGCACATTCCCATAAATCCCCATAACTCAGCATCAGCCCTTCTCTTAATCTGCTGAGGTGTGAGAGAAAGGGAAGACAGAATTTTCTAACTCGATTTTCCACTCGGATCAGCTTTCACGGGGGTAACTGTGAGTTAATCTTATGGGGCCAGCAGCGATCTTAATAGAAATGGAATCCAGCCTTGAAACCACAGGGCAGGCTCTCCTCACCTTTGTTAAATCAAAGAATGAGGGTGCTAAGAGGGGCTTTGGCTCAGGCACAAATAAGCCCCGTAGGTTCAGGAGAGACACAGGCTTCGGCTGCCTGGTTCTCATTTCTTTCTGACCTCTCCATGACCTCCGAAGGGCTCGGAAAGTGAGCATGTGCACTGATGAGGTGGGGGTGTGCTCGTTTGGCTCTGCACAGAGATTGTCAACTGACATCGCTCCACAGATGGCCTGTGTGCTGCCCCTTAGTCACGTTGCCCCTGCTGCCTCAGTTACAGCTTGTGCACAAGCCCATGACCTCACAAATCACAGAATTTGGGGCCCCTTCTAGGAGAGCAGCAGTGCCCTGTGGTAGGAAGATTGTGGACCTTGAACTTGGGAACAAGACCCAACCACCTCTGCTCCCTCCTAGCTTCGTGAGCAACCTAGCCACACAAAGCTTCAGGTTCTCCATGCTCCAGCTGGGGGAAATCATGTCTACCTTATGAAGGATGGCGGGGACAGGATGAGAAAGGACAAAACTCATAAGCAGATGATTGCAATGTGCAGTGAGGGCAGTGATTAGTATATACCCAGGGCATTATGAGAACACAGAGGATACCTGGCCCAATCTGCAGTGGTTGGAGTGTGCAGGAAAGACTTCCTGGAGAAAGCGATGTCTGAGTCGAGTCTTAAAAGTCAAATAGGAGTTAACCAGCAGGAAAGAATAGGGAAGGACATTCCAAAAAGAAAAGACCAGGTGAGCAAATTATTGCCAATTGGCTTCTGTTTAAACCCTTTCAGTGACTCACAACCTGTTGAAGAGCTCATTCTAGTTAAGATATCTTCAGCTATTGGAAGATCCTTTTTTATAGTTTCTCTATGGCTTCTGCCTATTGGCCCTATTCCTCATACAGGGTATATGTTGAAGGCAGCTCTTATATCAGACATTGCTTGTGCATCAGGGAGTGGAGTCTGCACCATGCTGGCTCCTTTCCTCACCTATCATGGCCCTGAAGATGCTCAATGAGCCCATCTGGAAAATAAGTCACCTTGGGATTGGAGCTGAACTTTAGAGTGGAGGGCTCAGCTCAGGGTGGAGGGTCTGGCTCAGCTCTGCCTCCAAGGGCCCAACAAATCTGCAGTCTGAAGCCCCCGCTGGCAAACAGTCTGGGACCTCTTTAAGTTGATGGCCAGGAGGAAGAGAGGCAGTGAGAGAGAGTGCCTCACCCTAACCTTTATGGTCCAGCATCCAGCTGAGCTATTGGGAAGGCCTCAGGCAGTGTCCCCTTGGTGGCCTAACCATGTTGGAGTTAACACATGACAAGCATTTAGAGGCATACCTGGCCCACGGGAAGGGTTTACAAGTGTTTACTATTGCTATTATTACCTCTCAGAGATGTAGGAGGCAAAACTGTGTGACTTAAGGGCACTCTAAACAATGGTCAGCTCTAAATTGTCTCTCCCACCTGCCTACTACAGACCGAACTCCACTATGAGTTGTCCCTTTGTACAACACAAATAACCAATATCCCCATTAGAGCCTACTTAGTCCCTCAGATTCCTCCCTCACACAATGGAAATAATAATGCCTCACTCATAGTGCTTAACTCCTGTGCCAATGAGATGAGTTACTCAATATAAAAAACACTTAGAAGAGTGCCTGGCATGTAGCACCATATATAGAGTATTATTATTCATTCCAGGTACTCAATAAATGAATGTCGAAAAAAATTTCAGTGTGTGATAGCTCAGAGGGAGCCCTATGATTTGCTTTTTTATCATGTACATAAAAAACACAGTGAAATATAGTTCTATAGAAAAATAGTTTGTCTTCACCTCACACTATTCATACCTTAGTTCCAACTTGATGGTCACTAGAATCAATTGCTCTTCTTCGCTTTCCCTGAGAGTTGCCCATTGTTGCTAAAAGCAATAAAATGAGAGAGCACTGTTTGGTGCCAGGTGCCTTCCAGCGGAATCCCAGCTCCACCGGGACTCTAGGCTCTGCCCCTCCCACAGCCTCGTCAGCCTCCTGTGTGAAGCGACAACTCGTGGACATAGGCACAATAATATTTAAACACATATCCTGCAATTCACCTTCTGAATCCCTCAGTAATGTTTCCTAATTAATCACCCTGTGTACTGCATTTTAAATTAATTAAATTAAAAGTAATTAAATCCAGGAAATTGAAATTAGTCTAATTAGATTAGAGGCATATCCAGTGACTGTGGTGAGGGGTGCCATGTAAATTGGCCGATTTCAGTGTAGAAAAGATAAACTCAGATTACAGATAGGCTGTTAGATGGGAGAGGCCAGCCTTATAGAGAATGATCGAGGTCAATGCAATAATGTTATCAATGAGAATAACAGTGACAACAGTGGCAAGTGTTGCCTTCAGGAGGGCTTCTCTAGGCCAAGCTCGCCTAGTTAGTGCCCACAAAATCCCTTTGAAATAGGTGCTGTTATCCCTGCTCGAAAGACGGGAAAACAGAAGCTGTGCTGTGTGAAGGATCAAGGTAGAGACCCTCGGGGTTTGACCCCAGAGACCCCTCCCTCCCAGCCCTCTCCAGCCAGTTTTCCCAATGTATGTGTAGAATTGACTCCATGGACTGGACAAAGAAGCGTGTGGAATGGTGACCATCACATACACCAGCCAGCACAGTCTGGTACAGTCTAGCACAGCAGTCCCCTCAGATTTTCATCCTCCTGTGAGTCACATTCCCACCAAACTCAAGGGTGGTCTAGACCAGACTTGGCTGTCAAGAACTGCGGGGTGTCCAAGGTTTACCCCACTTGCAAGCTAACAAGTTAGCTCACTATACTTTCACAATGCTTGCAGAAGACACAAAACTCCTGGGTCAGAGACAAAGGATTTCATTACTCACAGAAATAGCAGAGCCAGAAGAGCAAAATTTTTTTGCCTTGGTTCCGCAAGCCCCAAATCCCACAACGTAACAGAGAAAGGACCAGAAAACACCTGCACACATGCAGTGGGTTGCGTTACAAGAGAGAAACCTCGGGTTTAGGGAAGATGAACCTTTTATAAGGATTCTGGCTTCTGATCCACATTCTTAAAAAGATAGGAATAAAAGCAGGCAGTGTCTCTGCTCACTAAACATGCAAAACTTACAAAAGCCCATGGGGAATTGTCCCCCAACAATGTCTACCCCTTGTTTTTAGTCTCAGATTCTGGCAAATTTTCCCTTGAGTGCACCATTATGCCAGCCGCTCTGATTAATTTAACTGACATAGAGACCAAATCTGTTCGGTTATTCTCATGCACAATTTAATTTAGGCGGCTAACTACCAGCGGGTCTCTCCAAGCAGCAAGATGAGACCAACCTGCAGTACTGATATCAGCCATGCCCTCCCCAGAGTCCTGGACCCATTTGAACAGAGAGGCTTAAACTATCAGGGTCTACCTGAGAAAACCAGTGGGACTCGGCCTTATGTTTCTGTACTGACCTTTCCACATGGCTTAAGGAGGTAATCCAGGTAGAGAAGAATGTGTTAAGGACAGCACAGACCTCCAGTCTGCCAAGAAAAAGCGTGTGGCAATTCCATGATCTATAACAACCCTAGTCAGTGAGCTGAGGCTGTCATGGTGCCTTTCAGTCCCCAGGGTGAGGTGAGGTCAGCTAAAGTAGGGGACAAATTTTCTTGTGCCACCTTTTCTAACTGGATGATCCCCATTATAGGTATAACTGCTCACAGGGTGCACAAATAATGAGTCAGTTATCTATCTAGGAAGCTCCCCCAGGTAGCTGCAGTCCTCTGGGAGCTCAGTGATCTACTAATGGTATTTGCTTGGACACCTGAAGGTCTCTTATCATGACTCCTAAGGTGCAGGCCACCGTGTTTTCAGGAGGGAGACAAGTTAATGTCTGGCTGCCCGCCCCCTCCTCAAGAAGTACATTTTTGGGGGTGCATATGGATCCTCTAGAAAGAAAGTAATCTTTGCAATTGTTGGGGTCCGAGCAGGACCTGCATCTGTCAGGGGGCACAGGTCGACAGTACCTGCAGTGGGCCCACAATGTGCGGTAAGCCTCCCAGCTCAGTTGGAATAACTGAGCCTAGTCTAGTCCCTGATTTTGAAGAGACTGCCTGATGGCAGCCTGATCACCTTGTTCTGAATCCACACCCCTACTTGGGTGACGTTCCCTTGCCTCGCAGAATGATTGAACCACAACTATGAGAATGAGGGTAGGAAAGAGATCAAGAGGTGCTCACAGGTGTATTGTCGGGGAGGTGCAGGAGCTGGGGCCATCCCTGATGCTCCTGTAGACTTCTCAGAAAGGTTGAGGGGAATGGGGACCAAATCATGGCCAGAGATGGCTGGCAGGGGATGGCAAACCCAGCAGTCCATTAAGTTTAAGGCACTCAGCAGTTCAGGAAAACAGGATATTTTCTTTTGTGAGGAAGTCTCCAGGGGTAGCTCTGAAAGATAAATCTCATGAATGTCCCTTTCTCTCTCGTACCTCTGAGTACAAATCAGGGCTGGGGTTGTTGCCCTCTCTCCACTGACATTCTAGTAGATAAGGATCACCATTTGTCCAATAATCTGCTCATACTCAGACCTTTAATTCAGAAGGTTCAGGTGCAAAAGTGACAAGAGCATTTTCATAAAAACATG
>NW_006442512.1:5826986-5834518 GCF_000325575.1 Pteropus alecto
CACCGTAGGTGAAGTTGGTGAGCTGTGTCCTCCTCCCGGCGGTCACCATCTTAACACTCTAATATCATGGTGACCCAAAAAGAGAATCCAAGCAGCCGAAGCAGAGTTAAGTTTAAATTCCTAGGCACCCCTTTGGCTGCCCTGGAATGGCTTCTGGGAAAGAAAGACACATCAGGCTCAGGAATGCTCAAGATCACATCCTGCGTTTCCAAAATAGATCTGAATAATCCCCCACACCACCCCTTCCACCCTGATCATTACTCAGGAAGCAGCCAAGGAGAAGGGATTGCTTTCTAGGTCAGCAGCATTCAGTGACCAAACTGCTTGACCAACACGCATGCACCAGGGGGAGGTGAGGGAGGCACAGTCAGCAAGAGAAGCAGGAAGAGAGGGAGGGAGACAAGAGGAGAAACCTAGATCTGGCACAGTCACATGCAACAAATTCATCTCTCATATTCCCATTTACAACATCTACATTCACGTTACTTCCCAGTTTTCCCCGAAACAGCAGGAGGAAACTCACTTTATGGACCTAAAGATCCATTTTGATCATTTCAGCAGCACAAAGGATAAGTCTGCACTAAAGATGAAAGTCCCCACCTATATCAAGAGAGGAATCATTTGCTGTTTTGAGATGACAGTTTTTTCATCCTCTACCCGTCATGGTCAAGCCTCTCCCCAGCCCTCCCCAGTCTTGTCAGCGTGCCGCTCATTTGAAACAGCTCTACAGGGGCCCCAAACAGCACAAGTGAACTTCCCCAGTGGCTGCTTAAATGTGATGCAAAGGTACATTTGAGACTTTCCAGAGATAAAGATGCGTTGCATATCCTTCAAGGAAGCCTCCATGATATTAATTTTTATAGCTGAGTTGATGATAAGAATGAGGCAACAGAAAAAAGAAAAGAAAATGAGACTGCATTCCCAGCCAATCCTTGCACTGCTGATGATGCAAATTAAAAGCAATATTTTACGACAACTTGGTGCAGGCGTCCAGGTGTGCTGGTCTTTTAGGCCCCACTTGGGCAAAGGGATAGTATCTTCCTACCTGTGTCCCTTCTGCCAAATGCTTAGCTTGGTGCAAGCACACTGGTGGTTAGAACCAGGGGCCTCGGTTAGTAATGAAGACCCGCGGTACCTGTCTTTGAAGATGCCAATCAGACATTACTGGGAGCAGGATGGAGCAGCCAAGAGAAATGTGCCGCATCTCTGTGAGTTCCTAACCAACAATTAGCCTGACCTTTTTCTCAGAAACAATACCAACTGCAACTTGCACTGCTGCTATGCCTAATTTGCTTCACTGCTGGGGGGAAAATAAGTCCTGAAGAGGAATAAAAGCAGCTGGTTTCTTTCGACCATCAAAGGCAAAACTAGATGCTGCATGGTGATCTTCAAGGCAAGTCAAAATTAACTTCAAATTACCAAGAGTTGACTCCCTCCTGCTTCGCTCTCATGCTCTCTTTCTCTCTCTCTGCCTTTAGCCCGACTCTGCTCACAAAGCAGAACTGTTCCCAGCCTCCCTGTGCTCTGCTTTGAAGCCAGCCCGTGTTTTCCCACGTCACCCCTTCACCCCTATGGGCAGCCATTTCCATGCGCCCCCACACACAAATGAATCAATGAACCAACCGTTTGCTTTTTCCAAGAAGAAGCTAGTGTTCCGAGGCGCCAGTGTGGGCTTCCCAGACAAGAAGTCACCTCTGGTGTGTGGCGGCTGGAGATTGTAATACATCATCATCCAGGTAGGGTGGTCCCTATAGGCCTGCTGGAGCACAGCAAGTTATTCCTGAGTGCTCCCCAGCTGGGGAATGAAATGATGAGGAAAAGAGAGGAGAAGCAGAATTGTGCTGGAGAGATGGATCTAATGGCCCATTATTTCAGTGATGCTCGTTTAGAGCCCACAGTTCTTCTGGAGCCGGTTCCAAGACAACCTCCTACAGGAAGTCTTCTCTCACTGCTTCTGCCCCCGGAGCTCACTTGCTCCTCTTCCTGGGGATTCAGCCTCACTGCCTGCCTACCCCCTTGGCTCCAGGCGCACTCAGTCTGCTGTCTATTAGCAGCTCTCTGTGTGTGAGAACCCCAAACAGCCTGATAGAACTTGGGGTCCCAATGAGTCTTGTCTTGTCCCCCTTTTCCTCTGCCCCATCCCCACTCCTAATAGTGAGCTCCATGACAAAAGGGACCCTATCACACTTCAGTGTCCCCAATACCTAGCCTAAGTCCTTCGATGTCTTAACTACCTGTAAATTGGATCATGGTTTCCTTCAAGCACTGCAAGAGCTTGTTTTTCTCCGTTAATGACTGAAGAAAACACATATTAAGAATGTTTCCAACCTCGTTTCGTCTCTACTTGCCCCAAGCATGTAGACCGAGGAACCAAATTTCCCTTTAGCATTAGACCAAAGGGCTGGGCAGTTTCCAGTGCAATTAAAATTCAGTAATAAGGGGGCTTCTCTTTTCCACTTGCTAGCTGACTCACTCGGAGGAACTAGGCCAAGTTGTACTCTCCCGAGTTCCCCTTACTCAATGCTCAGTTTGCCTGTGCTGTAGCCAGGCCAATGAGGTCCCCAGACAGCTCCAGGCTCCTGAAAATAGACCACGTGAGACTTTTCCTCCAAAGAAGACACCACACTGCCAGGTCACCAGATAGTGTTGTGAAAGGGAGCTTTGATCAGTTGCAAACAGCCCTCAGGCTGTGAGAGGTGGGGCTGGCCCTTTAAATTCCTACTGATATCTCCAGTAGGAATTTAACTAGGATGGTCAGGGGAGGCCTAACTAAGGAAGTGACATTTGAGCTGAGGCTTGAATGACAAGACCATGCCATGGCAGGTTCTATGGATGGTCATTCCAGGCAGAGGGAACAGCTACTGCGAAGGCTCTGGGGTAAGAACGAGCTTGACATGTTCAAGGAATCAAGAGAAAGCCAGTGTGGCTAGAATATGGTGGGCCAGGGAACCTCAGAGGTTAAGGAGACAAGGACTGATTGTGTGAGGCCTTGCATCCCATGGTAAGGAGTTCAGACTTTAAGTCTTAATGTTCAGCAAGAATCAATTAAAGGGTTTTACTTAGGAAAGTGATATTTTGAGGTCATTCTGGCCGCAGGCAGAGAATGGATGGCAGGACAACCAGGGTGGGAACAGAAAGACCTGTTAACCAAGAAAGCCTTGATGGCTTGGTCAGAGTGATGAGGATGGAGGGAAGTGGACAGATTCAGGATACATGTTAGAAGTATAACCAATAAACCCTGCTGATGGATTGCGGTGTGGGGAGAGGAGAAAAGGGAAGCATCAAGGATATTGCCTATGATTTTTGTCTTGAGCAACAGGTTTGGATATCAGTTGCTACTTCCTGGGATGGGGAAGAGTTGGGAGATTTATTAATTTTTTAAAAATTATTTATTATTATTATTATTATTTTATTTATTTATTTATTTTTGGTGAGGCAACCCTTGGTTGACCTCACAGATTGCAAGGACCTTGTCAGCTTACGATCCCTTAATTTTTATGCCTACAGCACCCAGTCTTCCTAGGTGGTCTCCTATCCAAGTACTAAGCAAGTCCGACCCTGCTTAGCTTCTGAGATCAGACAGGATCGGGATTGTTCAGGGTTGCATGGCCGTAGACTGGGAGATTTATAGGCAAGGCTTTTAGCTTAGTGTAGGTGATCAACAGGTGGTAGCTATCATCACCTCATCACTACTGTAGTGTATGGTGTGTTGCTCTGCTCTCTTCAGAGCCAACACACCCATCCTCCAGCTGACAGGAAGCTCAAAGCTCGTCCCCCATCAGAACCTGCCTTAGACCACAGCAAACTGACCTCCCAAGGTTACACCTCCCTGCAAGGGGGTCCATGGCCAGTGACTAGCTGGTGTGTGGATACAAGGCTCAGCACTCTTACCTCAATTGGAGATCATTCAGAAGGGCCATCCCAGCTCCAGAGCTCCTTGTAGGATGGCAGAGGCCTCAATCACAGATGCATTGTAGGTCAGCTTCTCCCACTGCCCAGTCGGCCTCCTCACATTCAGAGTCTCTCCTGAATACTTACTCCCCAGCTTCTCACACGACCTGCCTCAGAGTCAGGTATCTAATCTAAGACAACTATTATTGGCTTCATTATCATTATTACTACATCATTTCTAGGATCCCATCCAATGTGAAAACTCTATTATGAAGAAATTCTGAAATAGCCTCTCTAACTTCTCTGATACCTCCTATCTGAAGACTCCCAACACCCAGTCTCTCGAAAAAAGCTTCCTAGGTTTGCTGAGAAAATGTTTGTATTTTCTATGCCTTCGTTGGAAGCACACGTGTTAATTCAGATCCTGGGTGCCATGCTGAGAAGAGGCCAGTACCCAGCGAGCTATGAGATGCCAGGGATCTTGATAAACCATCCTGAACCCCTGGCCCCCATGGAGGGAGGGAAATAGGACAACCACAGTACCTACTGATAGCCCTCTTTTGTATTCAGGGGAAACCATCTCTACGCGTACTTCTGCAGTCACACGTACACTATATTTGTAAGAAACGTGTTTTCATCTGCACATTCATGCACGCAAACATGTATGTATTTGTTGTCCACATGTAACAGAACATACTATATGCCGATAGTGGAACAGATGCAGGGCCGCTAGACGTGACTATACAGGTTACGTCCTGTACAAGTGTTTCTGGCCGAGAGGATACGTTAGGGACTAAAATCTAACCCATATTTTCCTGCCCAGCTGGTATGGTGTGCATCCTCCTAAAGGCACCTTTTTCTAATTCTCCTCACCGGGCCATGCTTACCGGCACAGGACCAATTCTGCCCAGAGCGAGTGCTGCTTTCTAATTTGCACAAAGGCTGCAAATAAACAGAAACAAGGTGTCTTGGTGATAACACGCTTGTCTCTCAGCACCGAATCCGCCTCTACTTCTTACTTTGTGATGCTGGGAAGGAACTCTGCAAATCACATTTCCCCTTCACCGCATTTCACTTCACCGGGTTCCCTCCTCCCCTTATCACTGGGAAGACAATGGCAGACAGGAGGAGAGAATCCATTTGCTTCCTATTCTTGGCAGCATCATCCCAGCCATACATTTCACCCAGCAGCCACAGCCATGGCCACAGTTCATTCACCCCCTTTCGTCATACTCTCAGAACCATCCGCAACACATTTCCCTCAGAGACATCAGCACCGGTCGGCCAGCGCCCCCTTCTCCGAGTTTGAGGGCCCAGCTCTGCAGCTTCTTCTCCAAGCTTCCGGGTTCTAACAACCCAGATCTCTTTCTTCGTTCTCTTTCACCCAAACTCCCATCCCAAGGGAGGTAGCTGCTTTTTGGAATTACTATCTCTATGTGTCCTTGGCGACCACTTTCTGCCCTTCTAGTCCTCCAACCCTTTAAATCAATTCTCTATATTAAAATTTCTGTTAAAACAACTTGCACGGGCTCTGTTTTCTGATGGACTGTAGTGGATGCCATAGGTAAAAGTAACCTTCATCTCTTTTGAGCCTCTCGCTGTCAAAGAGCCCCATGTGGCTTTAGGTATTCGTTTATTCATTCAACAAACATTTGTTTATACTATAATCCCTATGTAATATATATGTAATGAAAAATTTCATTTTATATATATACACACTTACATATATAAATACTGTTTATACATTTTGGGATATGCATAGAACATAATTAGAAGATACACAAAAAGTAGATGACTGCAATTCACTCTGGGAATTAGGAATTGGAGGTATTAGATGGACAAGAATATTTTCCATTCTTTCCGCCCTCTGAGCCTTCTGAGTTTTTTACAACAAGCCACTGTTTCTCTTATATTTTGAAAAACGGGTTAATATTCACACACTCAGTGCCATCTGACTGCCAGGCAACAGGGAAGCCCTGTAGACACACAGAGGTTTTGCCCTCAGCAATCGCTCCCTGCTCAGCCCAGGCTGACACCAGAGACCAGCAGTGCCCCAAACTGAGTTTCCCCTTCTCCTCATCTAAAGAGTCTAGGTCCAACTTTTGGTTGCACCCCTGAATGCAACCCCAAAACCTCATCACTCCATGGTGTGTGAGAAGAATTAACCTCAACCCCAGTACAAGGGATGGGCCCGATTATTCCAAATTAATTGGGGTGATCCTAAACCCACTGCTATGAGGTTGGTTCAGTTAAGGTAAACCAATCAGCTGGAAATCCTGGACTTTTGTTTGATGACTATTAGAAGTGGCACTCTCTTTCCAGGTGTGATGATCAAAAGATTCAATAATTTCTCCAGGTCAGGCTCTGACCTACTGGAATCAATGCAGGCTTGAATCAGAACAAACCTAGCTCTAAGCAATAAGTTTGGTAATTATTCTTAAGGCTGGAAATAGCCCTGCCTCTCTCTCCTTGGCTGTGAAGCATGTGCTCGCAGTAGCTACTGGCAGCCCTTTTGTGAACATGAGGCAAGCCACCCTGAAGATTAAAAGGATATCCAGAGGAGGGCTGAATCAAGGGCCCTCATCAGACTATGTCAAGGCCTACACTCCTTTATTATTTAACTCTATTTGTGTGAGGTTTCTATACATTGTGGCTGATGGTTTGGTTGGTTGGTTGGTTGGTTGGTTGGTTTTTGCATCCCCTCATCTATTTCCTTACTTTGCACATGGTTAAACTGAGGTCCAGAGCAGGAAAAGGGCCCATCCAATCCCTTGCAGGACCAGGATCCCAATCTTTTGTTTGTCAAATGAGTGAGCTTCTAATAAACCATAAAACTTCTTATACCACACTGCTGGCAGCAACAGGGACTTAATAAATGTTTGTTGAATGAATTAATTACTGAATGTGAATGATCAGAGGGAAATGCTGGCAGGGGCACAGGATAAGCAAGGGTTTGGAGGGAGGGAGAGATGATGCAGAGGGAAATAATGAGGAGAAACGCCCAAGAGTTTATTCTATTTCAGTCACATGGACACATTTGCAGTACAAAAGGCTTTATTAAACTCCAGACTTTCTGTGGATAAATCTCCACTTGCCACTATGTCCAGAAACAATAAATTTCCAAAGCATAGAAAGCTTTTTGAAGTTTATTATAAAAATAACTAAAAGGGCTCTACAAAGATCTTAGAGTGTCAAATCCAGTCAGGGACTTGTGGTTGGGAAGGGGGCTTCCAGAGCTCCCGTACTATGCCCCAGTTCTCCTCAGAACAAGGGGATTTGAAAGGCTTTCATGGGGCAATTAGAAAATGTAGCCCATCTCACCTAAGAATTCTCATGCACTGAAGAAGTGCAGGGCCCCTTCCGGTGGCTGAGTGCAGGGTGGCCTGTCACAGCACCCTAGGTTTACGTCTGCCCCTCAAAGGCTTGCAATGTCTGGCGAGATAACTTATTCTTTCCAGAACCTCAGTTTTCTTTGTATGTAAAGTAGAAATAATGCAGGACTATAGTTTATCTTAAGGCTGGATGTTTCAACATTCAGAAACGTTGGATTTTACAAGAGTTGTATGGTGCATAACAGTATGTTATATCACACCCAGTGGGCCTGAGGAACACTCTGTAATCAAACACATCAATATATTTGT
>NW_006442512.1:5834529-5836140 GCF_000325575.1 Pteropus alecto
ACACACAAATTTTACAGTAAATGGAGTAATTAAGACCATAAGTAACTTCACATCACTTTAGTCCAGGACTTGCCACGAAGTGAGTTATGAAAACCTTTGGTTGTCAGAGGATTTGGATCTTTGGAATTGGGTGTAAGGGATTGAGACGTGAGACACCACTTACTTTATCAAGCTGTCAGAGAACTGAATGAGGTAAGCTCCCCAACCAGCACCCAGGGGCTAAATTCCCATCAGGTAATAACAGGTAAGGCAAGCTCATTATCAATGACAACTTCAGGCTGGCTTCCTCTGTCTCACACCAGATGTGTTTCCAGGAGTTCCCCAGGCTTCCTAGAAGCCCAATTGGACCTCTTCAGAGCCCCAAGGGAACAATGTGCTCATTTGTGTAGGTTCTAGGTAGCTGTTTCTGAGAAAGACAGCCCAGCTCTCCCACCCTGAAAGGCCTGGCTCAGCCACTGCCCCCTTGAGCTCTCAGTGAACCTTAGGGGTAGAGTGGAGGTAATCGCAAACAGTATGGAAGAGTAAGCCACTGGCTCTGCTATCTGCCTCTTATCGGCTCCCTGGCCACCATGGACCAGAAAGAAAAGAAGCCTCCTAAAAAGCACTGGCAATGTTCCAGGCACTGCCCTCCCCGCTTTCCCGTAGCCAATGGGATTGGCGGTGCTGAGAGGAGAGAGAGCGCTCAGTTCTAGTCCCAGCGGCTAGAATTATCTATCGTTTTAATTTCTCACAATCTGATAGGTAGTAAAGCAACTTTCGCTCTGCTGCTTTAATTTACACATCCCTGTTTCCTATTCAAGTTGAGCATCTTTTCTACACATCTATGTTAATTAACTGTTGTCAGCGGCTCTCCCTTCAGCGGCCCCAACCCCGTGCTTTCCCTGTGGACATGTAGCCTCTCCAGGAGTGTGGGGCCAGCTGGAGTACAGCAGATCTCTCCCTCCACTGTTTTCACGCTATGCTTCTCTTCATCCAGCCTGATGACTGGGTACTGGGCATGAAGTGCTTACAGAGTAACCCCCCAAGCTGCTGTTCCCCCTGCGTTATCTAATAATAGAACATGGAAATGTCATGGTGGCATGGCTAACAGTACCCATTTTAAGTGTGGGGACTTAAATGTTCTATCACACAGCAGGTCAGGATAATGATGACACGGTAGAGAGACTGTTCTTTGAGCTAGCACATGTGCAAAGGCTAATAATTCTCTGCACTCAGCGTTGAGGTCAAACAGGTGCCCAAATCAGACCTGGAGCAGGGCCAGGATGAGGGTAAGGAAAATGAGGATCCTAGGGTGCAAAGTTTAAGGAGGTGCTCCCCCCAGGGACCACTTCACACCTGCATGACTTTGGAAGAGAATGCCTTCTTAAATTTTGCCCCTACATGACTTCGTTTGTCTTGCCCTTGTCCCAGCCCAGGCTGGGAGACAGGGACAGGCTGGGGCCCAGAGAAGAAGGGAGAGTCCCCTTGTCCATGAGAATCTGAGTGAGGAAGAAGTGCTGACTGAGATTGGAGCCCACTCTCCCTCCTTTGTGGCTTTCTAAATCCAGCATATCGGTTCAGTCATTCTCAACCAGCCCTTTGGTGTCTTTGTAAAGTCCTGCGGCAGTCAGC
>NW_006442512.1:5836222-5841916 GCF_000325575.1 Pteropus alecto
CAGGAATGTCTCCCCACATCAAAAAAGTGAACCCCTTGTAGACCTGCTACCTCTGACCAGCCTGGAAGGTGGAGAATCGGGGACATGGTGTATTCAAGACACTTCCATATCCCCAAAGTTCAAGGATCAGGAGCCAGGAACACAAAGCCATCATCACTGCTTTTCTCAGCTCCAACAAGGTGGGAGCTCAGACACTGAAACACTGTGGCCTATGAGCCCCACATCTCCCGACCTCGTTTGCTCAGAAAAATCAGCTAAAGGCAATGGGAAGGTGTCCTTTGCCTCCCTTCTGCTTCCAAATCTCAGCTTGATGCCATCTAATTGCCAGAACTAAATTCACTATCAGAACTCTAGCTGCAAGGGAGTCTGAGAAATGTCAGTTTTATTTTTCCAACCTTTGGAATTCAGGAAAGCACCCCAGAAGGAGGTGAGAACACACGCTGAGGGCCAGCAGACAACGCTCAACTCAAGTGCCAGGATAAAAGACCCCACAGGGGCGATTGAAGAGAAACTCGGATAACTCGACCTAATTATTAGAGTGAAGGATCTAGTACTCAGGACAGACCAGCCTGGGCAGGAACTCACTCTACAAAGCTCTGCTTTCGCCTGGCTGCTCACTCTGCTAAGTCAGGTCCAGGCGACTCTTGACAATCCCTTGAGCACCCACAGGAGAATCAGGCAGCCCAGAGACGAGCGTGAACGTCACACCTCCCTTCCCCCATCCCAAACTCTGAAATCAGATACTGAAACTGTAAATATGGGATCAACCTCAGGAACTTGCCTCCTTTGAAATTATAGTCTCATTGCTGTAACTGCATTTGGAATCTCCACTTCGTGAATTTCTGTCTCCCTCAGATTTTTTACTTTGTTTCAGCTAAGTGCTTTTCCAGTATCTCCAGCACCAAGGTTTGGAAATAAGTTGGCATCTGATCCAATCATTTGGCAGAGTGTGTGTGGTGTCCTAGCTGTTAGCTGGAGCTCTTCAACTCCTTTAAAATCTAGATCAGAGTAGCTGCAACCACTAGTCTTTGTCTTATGGGTGTCCAAGGTTCCCACCAAGACTTCACTGAGTTCCCAGGTTGGAGCTTAGGTCCCAGCACTGCCTCTGTCTGCACCCCTGCCTCCCTGCTGTTCCTCTGCTCCAGGCCTCTGTAGATGCTGCTGTGAACCCCAGTCTCTTAGAGAATAAGAGAGATGTCCTAATATGGTTCTGAGCACACTGCATGACAAACATCCAGAGCCACACTCTTTTTTTTTTTTTTAACTTAGAAAAGTAGCAAAGTAGTACAGAGCCATATACTCTGATTTCTAAAAGCCCCTTCGATTCCACCCCTACCACACATTTCCGGTGGGCTCTGCCATGCCACACAGAAGTCAGCATCTTGTCATCTTATTGGTGACTTTGTCTTCCCCCTTCTTTTTCTCTATTTTTTGGTCTTCTTTCTATTTTTTTTTCATACTTTTTCTTCTCAGGAGCAAAAGTTAAAACTTCCTTTTTACCAGCAGGCCAGCTTGTTATTTAAGGGTCCAGCTGACAACTCGGCCTTCAGAGTCTCTCTCACCAGTCCAGTGGCTTATCAAGGAAATTTTTCAAAGACAGTGCCTATTCTGTGTGGGGTTTTGGCATCAGCTGTTAGAACAGTAAATGTTTCACCTCGTTACATGTGTGTGTACAAATTTATGTATGTACATAAATATTTTACATGTAGCTATAAAATCATATATCTTGATGTCTTCATATATAGACAAACCATACCTAAGCAGTTCCTTTGGGGGCAATGATTTAAAAGATGTGCTTATACTCAGATCTTTATAAGACTGTAAAATGACCTGCCCTGCCTTCTCCAGTTCCCCTTCTCCCTCTCCCCTTTACCTTCCCATAAGTGCAGCTTCCAGCCCAGGTGTACCACACGACACCTTAGATGTAAATCAACAGTTGTCATCATGAGAAACCAGCAGGACAACTGCACCTGATTTCATGTGTGTTCTCAGGAAGGCAGAGGCTGTGTCTCATAAAGGCCATGGGGGCCAGCCTCCCACTGGTTTGTGACTTGTGGTTTCTTCTTGTGATGACTCAGTCAAGATGAGATGTTAAATAAATCAAGCAGATGTGTGTCAACAATGTTCTGAAGAAAGGTACCAGTACTCCATGTCCTCACATGCACAGCCCCCAAATACCTAGCTTTAATTGGATACCTACGCCAAGATCTCTTGACATCAGCGCCATTGACATTTGAGCCAGATAATTGGGCCGTCCTGTGTATTGTAGGATATTTAGCAGCATCCCTGGCCTCCACTCACTGAATGTCAGAAGCACCCATATCCCTCAATGGGACAACCAAAAATATCTCCAGACAGCCAAATGTCCCCTGAGAGGTCAAATTAGCCTCTAGTTGAGAACCAGTGCTCTGTATCTACAGAGACACATATTGTGTATACAGAAATGTATATATACATACAAACAATTAAATATTTATATGTCCTTATTTTAAGTTGGCATCTGGTATAAACTTTTCATTCAATCAGCATATGCACAAAACAGAAATGTGACATATTTTCTTCCTTTTCTTTTAAAAATTAATGTCATCTGTGATAATAGTGACATTTGTGGTGATTAAATAAATATAATCATCTTGTGTCTTTCTGTAAAGTAGGCATTTACCTTAGCCAGCAATGAGAGGGGTCTTTTTGATCCTTAATTTATTTCTTATGGTCCTTCTCACCATGACTCCTGACTCCTTGAGCCAGAGAATCCAGATGGACACATCAGATGTCCAGGACACTCTACATTTGTCTCTCTCCAGCCATGACATCCCAGAGATCCTTGTGCAGACCAATTCAAAAGGAGAGGGCACAGTAAATCCCTAATTTTAAAGGGTTACTTTCTAAATCAGCCCAAATATTAGTCAGGGTAGGACAGGCTATGGTTCAATAACAAACAATCTCCAAGATTGCAGTGCTTTAGGGCATCCAGGGTTTGCTTCTCTCTCATGCTTCATGGCAATTATAGGTTATATTCTCTGTTACTGTTATCTCATTCTGGGGCCCAGACTGACTAAGTAACCACAGTGGAGAACAAGAAGAAATACACACTAGTTCTAACAGTGTCTGCCCGTAAGTGGATGTCATCTGTGCTCGGATTTCATCGGCCGGATCAAATCACCTGCCCTGACTGAGTTAAACAGGCAGGAAAGAAGCCTCCTTCAGGAAGGAGAACAGAGAATTGACAGACAATAATAACAGCTCAATACACATGCTTAACTTCTTCTCCAAGAGGCTTCGACCCTGGGCTTCCCATCTCTCCACCCCTATATGCTCTGCTTTATGCCAACTTCTTCCTCTTCTTTCGCCTGGCATTTTCCAAAATCTCTTTTCTCTCCCAGGCCTGGGTAGAAATGATTTTCAGAATCTTCATGGTTTATTTAACTACCATTAAATATTCACCTCCTTCCTTTTGTCAAAGTTAATTAAGAGTTTTCAAACATTTTCAAACCCAAAGTCCAACTTTAACTGAGGCCGCACTGATTGCCTTCAAGATTCTGAAACCATTGAATATATGTTACAAAGCCACTCTGATGAGATGTTACACTCCTCCACAGGCTGGCTTCCAGCTGAGGACCAACTTGTCCCATGCAAATGTGGGCTTCAATGCCAACCTGCCTAACCCTCACGCAGGAAGGCTTTGGTTGGGAGACCTGGACAGGACGCCTGGCTTGAGTCAGTGCTGGAGCTGCCACAGTCTGATCTTTGGGAAGACAGCTCTGTGACCCCAAGAAGAAAGAAAAAGGGCAAGGAGACAGGCTCCTCTCTGGAGATTGCTTGGGCTCATGCCCATTGGTTGCCCAGCCAATGTCCTAATTATTGAGGGTGAGGGAGATGAGTAGCCCAAGGACATAGCACTGGTACCAGAACCAAGATTGGAACCCACGCTTATACAGTTCTCTTTCCACAGCTGCTATTGCATCATCCAGCCCCTGAACCTCAGCCCTATTCTATTTTATGGAACACTGTAGGGGACATCCCATCACCCCCACAGTAGGCACACACGGATGAAGAAAAGGGCGATGTGGCAGGCTACCTAATGTCACACAGTTGAAAAGTGGAGCCAAGTGGTCCCAGGAGAAACTAGTGCATCTCCTGACTCATGGTCCAGTGCTCTGTCCTCTACCCATGCTTGTCTAGCACTCCTGGCTCTGCATCCTCAGTGGGCCAACCATCTAGTTCACTGGTCTAGAAGCAGACATGAAGCCATGGGGTAGGTGTTGACATTACTACGGCCCCATCACAGTACCTGAGATCAGGGCTTACCCACAGAAGTGTGAATGTACATCTTCTTAGAAGAATGAATACCCTTGCTACCCAAAGTGTGGTTTGTCAACCAGGAGCAGCAGCCTCACCTGGGCCTTTTGAGAAACGCCCTTCTCGGAATCACGATATTTATTTTAACAAGATCCCCAGGAGATTCTTGCACGTAGATAAATTTGAAAAGTGCTGGTTTACATACTTTTTGAACACGGGGACTTTCTGGACTCAGGGTTTTCCAGTTCACAAGCTGTTCTTGCACTTTGCTGTTGCCATAAATACCATCATAACTGCCCCGATGGGTTCACACTTGGGAGTTCCCAAAATACACCCGGCCCTGTGTACATGAAGATGCTAGTGGCTACCCAGTTTCCAAGGAGAAGAATCAGGGAAGCTATGATCCTTAGTTGTCATCAACAGCCAGAGAAGGAGATTCATAGAGTCCTCTTGGATGTTCCTACCTCTATTCCTCTCTCACCTCCTGCCACATGATGCCTGTTTGCCTTTCTCCTTCAACACTTTGTTTGTAAACAAACCCATACGTGAACCCACAGAAGGATGTTAGGGCAGGAGCCATGCATCGCCAGGATGCAGCATCTGCATTCTTTATGAAACATCGCTCCCCTGGGTCAGAAGAGACCTGCTCCTCGACTTTCATTGTGGTTCTTTTCCTATAGTACAATTTAATTTTTTAAATAGATGTCAGTCCCATTTTTTAATAAATGGTAAAATGCTGCTTTCCCTTTTCTTCTTCTCCACTGAGTTTCTAACAACTGGTACACACATATTATACAGAAGAGCAGGTATTATTCATACAAAATCTTGGTGAAAAATAAGAAAAAAAAGGAAAGTTTTCATTGTCTTACTATTTAACACAAAACTATAGTGGTAGGAACACTACAATTTCTCAGCAGGGAGATGTGTCATCCCCACTACGAGTCGATGAGGATGTGTGCAGACATGTGTCGACATTACTTGGTGGGCGTGGGCAGGTGAGGTGGGTGGGAGGAGGCAGGCCCTTTTGACCAAATGTGCTATCACCAAAAAATTAAAAACAAAACAAAGTATGATGCCCCTCATCGTTTCTTTATTTTTTGTTGATGGGATTTAACATAAAATACTGCTGACCCAGCTGAAATCTTCAGAATTTAAAGTCGACACCAATCCCATGCACCATATTTTTGACTTGCAAATGCCTTCCAAGAATAGCTGGAGTGTCCTTATTAAGCCTGGTTGTGATGCATCCGTACTTCGCGCCGTCTGCTCCGGCACTGTATAATTCATGGACTTGCCTTATAAAGTTAGGGAGAGATCGAAACCGTGACCAGCCCATGAACCTAACCTGACACTTTCATTACTTTAAAAGCAACACAGACAAAGCTGAAACCTGAC
>NW_006442512.1:5842040-5864891 GCF_000325575.1 Pteropus alecto
CCCCTTTCGGCGGAGTGCCGAGCCAGCCTTCCTGTAGCCAGGTCCCGGGTCCATCTGTCTGTATCGATTCTGTGGCCACTGGATTCAGCGAAGGGAGACTTAGTCCCATCCTACACTGGGCCATGACTCACATATATGAATTTGACAATGGGCAGAGCAGAAAATAAGCCCACAGACCCATGGTATTTAGAGCTGAGCTCCATTAATTTTAGCGAAAAAGGGCAAAGCCCAATCATGATAATCATCACCATAGTTACCACGTGAGAGCTCTTCCAGCCTGCTGGGCCCTGGACTGAACCCCACATTTAAGCCACACAGCAAAGTAGGAATTATTATCCAATTGTACAGAGAAGGAAACCATGGCCCAGAGGCTGGCCTAAAGCTACACAGATCATAACAAGAAAGGCCTATGTTCAAACACAGGTCTGTAGGGCTCCAAAGCCCATGTTCTTAGTCAGTGGTCCTGAAGGGGGAGCTTAACCCCTGGGGCTGAACGTGATGGTTAGAACATGGAAAGAAAATAGCTGGAATGTTATATACATTTTAAAATTTCATTTCAAAACATCTAAATTTGTACATGTTCGTTGTATACATAATATATGACTACATTCGAATGTGCACAATGAATAAACAAATACATATACATGGATTAGTGGCTGTACCATCTATTTTTTTTCTTGATAGAGAGGCAGAGTTGAAAAGTTTAGAGACCGCTGCTCTTAGCTCCTCCTTGTACCGAACCCTGCCCAAGGCTTTAGAAAGGGGCTCCAGGCAGCCATGCCCACCAAGTCTCCTCAGGACCCTGTCCGAGATGCTCACCTGACACCCCATTAGCATCATCTGCAAGCTCCAATTCTCCAGCCTGCCCACCTGGCCTGGCCCATGAAGAAATTGATGGATATGAAATCCAAAGACTACTCCTAATCTGCAGTGTGATCTCTGGCCAGCGCAGTACCTCTCTGGGCCTCAGCGCCTCATTTATTAGCACTAGGGGCTTTATCATAGGGGTGTTGCACCCTGAGGAGTTGTTATTCTGAGTTGGAAACCTGAGGCTTCATCCCCAGCTGGAAACTTGTCCTCCTTGTAGCCCATTTAATAAGCCTGTTCCAACTATAGGACACATTCCTGTTGCTGCCCTTCCAGCCAACTATGTCATCTTGACTATGATGTTTCCTCCCTCCTGGTCTCAGAAATTTCTCCTGTGTGGGGGTGGCCTTGGTCCTGCAGTGGATGATCCAGGGGCGTTTAACAAGCTAGGTGTCATGGACACCTGGAAGTCAGAAGAACTTTCTAAATGAACCTTGTATTCCTCTGCTCTCAACATCATTTATCTAGCTTGGCAGGAAGTGGGGGGATTTCCATTAATTTACTCAATGAAATACTTACTGAGCACCCTCAGCACTGAGCACTGGAGTCCCAGCACAGGTTCAACAGGCACAGTCTCAGCGGGGAGTTGCCACTGTAGGTAGTGGAGGAGACAAGAAAAGAAGCAAAAAAATATCTAATAAGGATGATTCCCACTGGAGATAGATGCTCAGAAGATCGTAGAAGGGACACCTGCCCCAGGGAATGGGGGCCCACAGGAGCTGGGCACTTGAGATAAGAAAGACTTCCCACTTAAAGATCAGGTTCTGAGCATTCCCAGCAGAGGGCCAGAGCCAAGAAGCCCTTGCTTTACTCAATGAGACAGAAAAAAGCCCAGAGTGGTTGGAGCAGAGGGAACAACACAGCACAATGGCAGAAGGGCCAGAGAAGTGGGCTGGAACAGATGTCTCACTAGATTACACAGCAATGCATTTTAGGGAAGAATCTCTGACCGTCCTCCTCACCTCCCCACAGGTGACAATTCAATGCAAAGAAGAAAACCCACAGCTACCAGCACTCCTGCTTCAGACAGGCCCAAATTTCCCTTTGGGAGGTCTACTTGGCTGGACCCACTGGGACCCTTGCTCCTTAACACCAAGGATTGGAAGACTAGCTGAAAGTTCAGATTGTGTGGACAGCCCTTCCCCATCTTACATCCTGATGGCTGACTTAGGTGGCTTCCTGTCTTCTTCCCCCAGCTTACTTCTCCACTATAACAAGGGTCTTAGTAACTGACAATCTGTGACTGAGATGTGGCTGGCAACAAGTCTCCACAACTGTTCCCTTGGCTATTGCCCACCACCCCCTTGGCTGTGAAGCCAGGAGCCCATCTCACAGGGCATCTCCCCAGCTTGAAGCGGGCCAGGGGGAAGCCAGCGCCCGCACTGAGATCCTCACCTGCCTCTGGGTATCTGAAGACACCAAGGAACCTGGCCTCCACTCTAGGATTAACACTCTGGAGGCAGGGCAGGGACACACTCAAAGTGCAGTTTTCACAGCTGCCAACCACAGTTAGTGACACAGAGGCAAACAGGCCCCCATGTGCCAAACAGCTAACTAGACCCAGGCCCCATACAGGGCCCAGGAGAGGCAAGCTTCCTTCAGGATAGGAGGGGGCACCCCAGAGATGCCCCATGAAATGTGTGAACTGATGAGATCAACCACTGCTTTGTATTGTGCACCCTACTATATGCCAGGTTCTCATAACTTGACACTTGACACTCATAACTCATTACCTCACCCAAACTTTACACAGTGAGCCTCAGACTTGGGGTTACTACCACCCCCATTTTGTAGATGTAGAAACTGAGATGCTGAGAGATGAATTAAGATTCTAAGGTCACCGCGCTAGGAAGTGATGGATGGGGATTTTGAAACCTACCTACCCGTTTAGGAGCCCATGCTGCCTTTGCCCAGTCCCTGCATTCTCAAGGCCTTGAGTCTGCTGACTGTCCACCTGGGCCATGCCCCAGGTCATCTGCAGGGCACACACGGGACAGGGTCTCTACAGTCAATGGACTTAGACCTGAATCACTGAGAAAAGACAGCATGCAGGAAACGATTCTAAAATAATGAAGTAGGAGACTGAATAAAGAAGAAAAGCACAGCGAACTTGGGAGCCAGACAGAACTGGGTTTGGACCTGAGCCTTCTGAACTTCAATTTCCTTATTTATAAAACGAGTCTTTCACGGGGTGGTCCACAAGCATCTCCTGAGCCCCTGCACAGCACTCGGCAAGGAGTGTGTTTTTCAAGAATGTTTCCTTGCCTCCTTCTCTTTCTCTTTTTCTTTTTCTATATCTCATAACAAGTGCATTCAGATTTTGGAGAAGGAGGCACTCTGTGTTGGCTTCCTGAAGGAAGTGGAGCCTGAGTCCCCACTGGATCTGTGGCATCTGATTTCAGCAGAGAGGAAGGTATATTTATTGGTCAAGTATGACACTGTTCTGAGCTTGTTTCCTCATCTGTAAAACAGGGATAACAATAACTACTCTAAAAATAATCACGCGCATAAAGGTGTCTAGTAGAAGGTCATAGAGGAAAATTAGGACCAAAGAGCCAAGAGATTTGGATTCCAGGCAGAGCCTGGGTGGGTCACATTTCATCTCTAAGACCATTTCCTCATCTGCAAAATGAGAATATGAAGTCACTGGATGAATCATGTCGCCTCTGGGGTCCTTGCTTCCTCGGGTATTAAATGGCCTGGCTATAGCTCCCCAAGCTCTTGAGTTTAAAACCCTCTGAGGTTTGGGCTGTAAGCTAGGGCCAGCCCTGTCCCCATGTCGTGCCCACCCAACAGGCCAGCCAAGACGCTATACCTGTGGGGAATGATGTTTTGTGTCCAGGGTAGGAAAAGAAATGCTTCTGGGCCATATCCTCTTCCCAGATGATCTTCGAGAGAGGAACAAGAGAGGAATAGAGAGCAAGAAGGAAGAAACTGCCTTGAAAAAAATCGTAAGATGTAAATCAAACTCTCTCAGCTAGCTGATGGCAGGGCAGCACTTACACCTTGGAGCACTTCCTGCCTGGGTTGGGGACAGGGCTGGCCAGGATGTTGTTGGGGACCAGCCTCAGCCAAAGCAGGGTGCTCTGACCACATGCCTGGTCACACGTAAGGGTGAGCCATGATCTATTTCTGTCCAATGGTTAAGAGCTGGTGGCAGGTGACAAAGCCAGGTGAGGAACCACAAATGGGCCCTGGGCCATGGGTGCCTGGGCATGGAAAGACACTCCACCCTTGGGTTTCCCACTTCCAGGGGTACATTAACCATAACAACTCACCCACATACCAGCCTCACTCAGTGGCCAGTGAAACCCAATCCTTCCTAGACAGACGGGGGTCTGTCTAGGACCCATCTAGGACACATCTTCAATGGGGCTATGGGATGGGGTGCCTTGCCGAGGTTTAGAGCTTGGGGTCCCAGTTTTCAGTGCCTCTTGCTACCTGGAGGGCTCCTCAAAGGAGGTGGTTTGGAGAATTGTGACATAATTTCTCTAGTCTTTATAATGGAGCTCTGTTTTGCAGGGAGCTTCCTCCAGCACTCCTCCTCACCCTCCTTTCCTGGATGACCCTCTAACAGGAGGTGCAGAAAAGGCTCCGAAGGAAAGTAGAGGAGGGTTGAGCAGGAGCCAGGTGGGTCAGGAGGGGTAAGCCAGGAACCAGAGGCACCTGCTGCAGCTGCGTGCCCCAGCCTGACCCCTCCTATCTCCTCTCCCCCTTTCTTCTTTCCTTCCCTTCCTCCACCCCAACCAGAGACATTAACTGAGCACCTACTATGTGCCAGCCTCATCATCGGAGTCACTGCGCACACAGCAGTAAATAAGGCAGGCACAGCACCAGCCTGCTCTCCTGCCGAAACAGAGGGACCGATGGAGGGTGAGAGCAGAGGGCTCCTCAGCCCACGAATAGGTCACCCTGCCTCCCAAGGCTGAGAGGGCCCTGGCCAGCACATGAACTCCATCCAGTGGATGTCCTTGCGGCACCTGCTATATACCCAGCACTGTGTCAGAGTATGAGGATATGTGGTGAGTCAGACCTGATTTGGGGGTGGGGGAGCCCAAACACAAACAGTGTGACTCACTCACTGGCTGGTGCAGGATGAGGAGAGAGAAGCCCAAGCACCCTTGCCTGAGGGGTTGCCCAGTCACAAGCCACCAGAGGCCCAGGGTACCATTTGCTCTCTTTCCCCCACTACCTGCATGTTGATATGGAGCCAGGAGTTGATGGGGCTGGAGACTGGCCTCTGCTTCTGAATCGTTAGCTCCTGAGTTGAGAGAGTGTGAAAGATGAGACCAGGACCCCAGACACTTGTCTGAGCTGCTGGGCTTTCACTTGTCCACTCTCTGCCTCTGCCTGGCTCCTTACCACCTCTAGCCTCCTCCCCCACCCCTCTATTATCCCCTCGCCCTCACACTTGCACCATCCTGGGCTCCAGCTATTCAACAGTGGAATTCCACAACAGGAGGGCAGAAGGGGGGTTAAGGATAAAGTCTTTCAGGGTCATGCCTCACATGGCAGCCCAAGTGCATTAATAGGACTAATGGTGAGCATCCCAGTGCTGAGGCCCAGAGAGGTGCAACACTCTGCCCAAAGTCACACAGCAAGAAAGGGCAGTGCCAGACCTGGAGCCCACGTCTCTGCAATCATCTGATTCCATCCACTCTGCCGAGTGGATGGACCCCTGCTGGTTCCACTCCTAAACTGGATGCCCAAGCCCTGGTGTTCCTGCAGCTCAGAGACAGTGCCTGGTGGGGAAGCAGGGGGTGTATGGTACAGAAGGGAGGAGGAGAAAACAGAAAGTGCCAGCTGATTCATATTTCTAAATGTCATGTTATTCCAGGCGTGTTCTCACTTTGCCACCACCTTCATCCACCCCCTGCTTGCCATCTTGAGGACCGGCTGCAGGGCAGCTGGTGGGGGGATGGGGGACTTCAAGGCCACGGTTTGGGGGACTGTATTTCTGCCCTGCCCCTTGAATGAGCGGTGGGATGAGTACTGTGCTGGGAACCAAGGAACCTGAGTTCTAGCCCTGACTCTGGAATTGGTTGCTGTGGTACACTGAGCCTGTCTGTAGGTCCTTTCTTTACTTCACAGTATAAAGTAGGGGTGGGGAGCGGAGGGAGACTGTGGTTCCCAATACTGGCTGCATATCAGTAATGCCTCAAAACAAAACAAGAAGCAAATTCAGAGATTCTGATTCAGCAAGCTAAAGGAGAGCCTGGGTATCTGTATTTTTAAAGCATTCCTCTACCCACACCCAACCTGGTTACTCTGTTGCAAAGAGTCTGCTTAGGGTAGTTGGAAAGCTAAGGGATACAAGTTGTCATTCAGATTCTAATGTCTTTAATATCATTTACCTCCTCCAAAAGGCCCTCCTTGATTTACCCACCCCATCTGCCATATCCAGTCCTCATTATCCCTGGCTCTAACTTCCTGCCCATGCTCCTCTACTGGTGTGTGTGTGTGCATGTGTGTGTGCGTATGCATGTGTGTGTATGTGCGTATGCGTGTGTGTGTGCATGTGCGTGTGTGTGTGTGTGTGTGTGTGTGTGTGTGTGTTCTAGGTGAGTCCAGCAAGGGGAACCTTCCACACCACACTGAAGAAGGTGCTCAGTGCTAGAGCCCCAAGTTCAAAGCTATACTCTGCTGCCTAAGGTGTGGAAACTTTGGAGAAGTGACTTAGCCTCTCCAAACTTCCGTTTCCACATCTCTTAGATAGGGCTAAACAGACGTTACCTCACTGGGTTGCCCTGAGCTCCCCAGAGGTGAAGGGTAGTGTCCGGTGGGGAGGGGGAAAAGAGGAAGAAGTGGGGGGAGGGGTCAGAAGCCTGTACAGATAACTGATTTAATGACAGAATGCTCCCATCAGGACCCCAACTTCCTGGGTTGCTGTGGGAGGTTTGGACACCTGTCTACCACACCATGAGTAGACAAAGGACTGGGCAAGCATGGGTCCTCAACAAAGAATAGGTTCCCCAGGTGCCACGCAAGAAACAATTGTCCCTGCAGGAAACAATTTACCCCAAACAGTTCAACCGAAGAGACACAAGTGGAGGGGCTGTTGGCAGAGGAGGGCAGAGTTAAGGGAACCCAAAAGGGTGGTGAAGCTCCCTGAGAGTAGTAATGAAAGACAACTATCAGCATCCCAAACCTAAAGATGTCAGGACAGGTGGTATTGCCAGGGCCCCAAAGGAGCTGCAGCCCTGGAAAAGGGAAAGACCCTCAGAACGGCTGCCACAGAGGGAGGTAGCCATTCCCAGATCCGTAGCATCACGGCAAGGAGAAGCAGAGAGAAGCAGCCCAATCTCTCTCTCCTACCACCCATCTATCTCATTCTGGTACCTTCCAATGACCAAGCCTGGGCAGCAGCCAGGAGCATCAGCAGCCCCTAGAGGTTCCCTCCTGGGGCGTGGATTAGAACAGAGAAAGCAGACAGAGTTTTGCATGGCAGGTGAAGAGGGGCACAGCGGGGCAAACAGTGAATAGCCAGCTACTCAGGCAGCCTGGCAATCACCCAGCTCCTCCAACTGCCCCCACCTTCTCCACTCTGCAGATTGGGAGAGGCGAGTAGATCTGACACATCCTTGAGAAGACCCAGGTTTCAGCCCCATCCCTGCTACAGACACACAAGGATAACATTAGAAAGTCACCTTTCCTCTCTGGCCGCAGTCTACTCCTCTGTAAACTGTAGGGACTAATCAAATTGACCTGGGCTGCCTTGTCTAGTCCTGACCTGAGATTTCCCTCCCCTGCCTTTTCTAGAAGGGAAAAATCCCCACTCAACAGGAAAACGGGCTTGGAGAAGAAGGCAGCTTAGCAAAGGGAAAATTAATTCTGGGCAGTAAAGAGCAGAGGCTGTTGTTTGTGATGTATAACTTACTCTTTGTGTCAAACTGTGTACTGTGAATATCAGTGGGATGGCAAGAAAACCGAGATCTATTACTTAGAGTTTAATCTGTTCTCTGTGTCGGAGAAGGGAGAGGGAGGGGGAAAGACTACAACTTTAATCACAGGCCCAACTCGAGATGTCAAGCTGCTCTTGGGTGCGTTAGTAAAATGATGTTGTATTACAGGCTTCCCAGACAGCACCCACACGGCAGCTTTATCTGCGGGGCCATAAATTAGCACACCTACTTTACGCTCTTCAGGTAAAACCAGTAATTTAGCTGAAAAACACACACACGCACACAGAGCATGGGGTGGGGGTGCTTAGGAAAGGGAGCTGCTCTCCTTGAGCAAGAAATAGCTAAAAATGTGCAAACTGGGAGGAAAATGACACCTTGGCTACACCTCCCGTCATTAGCTCTCGGTGCAAGCCCCAAAGCTGGCCCACCTTCCTTTCTACCTGCCTTGCTGCCTCCCCCTCACCACCCCTTTTCGCCATGAACCGTAAATTACATGCTGACACCTTTAATTTGTGCAAAGTATGCCTGGCTGCGCCTGGCACCAGCAGCCGGCTGCTATAATAAGGTCAATCTATATTCATTGTCGCAGCACTTGATGTGCCAGATAACACAGGGAGGCAGTGCTGTGGTGGCTTCTCCGGGATGGGGGGCGGAGTGGGGGTGCCCACTGATGCTCATCGTGGCCTGGCACCAGTTGGTTCATCACTTATGCATGGCTTGAGCGATGTTATGATTTAGCTAATCACCATCAGTTATTCATCTGATCGCTGCCTGGAGACAGCCGCTGAGCCAGAAAGGGAGACCCCCACCCACGAACACCACAAAGAGACCACCCAGTGGGTATGATTGTCCTTTCTGGGCAGTGACCCCTGATGGTGTAGGGCTCAAGATCGTAGACCCCTAACTTTGTGGGGGAGAAGCTGTTGGGAGCACCCCATGGGCAGGGGTGCTAATGTGATGTCTACACCCTGGGGTCCAGCCAGAGTTGGGCATCTCAGGGATACATCACACAGAATGAGCCCACGCACTGAAGTCACAGAGTTCTGAGCTGTGATCCCAGCTCTGCCTCTTGCAAGCTGTGAGAGCTGCGTCAAGTCACTCAACCTTTCTGGGCTGCACATTCTTCATCCATAGAATGGAGAAACAACTCCCCTCCTGGCAGGGAGAGTATAAGGATGCAAAATAATATACGAATATAGTTCCCAGCATGTCTTCATGTCGTAAGCACTCAGTCAATGGCAGCTCCCATTATCAGAGCCCTAGTGTGTCCATCACAGGTGTCCTTGAGTGAATGTCTGTTTTCAATGGGGAATTCAGGCTAAAGGCTCCTAAGGCGTGGGCTGGGACTAATGAGTAAACCTATTTTGAGATAAACCCTCCTTGTAATTAATTACAAGGAAGGGCTGTTTTGAGGTCTCAGATCTTGAAATGTCTGAGCTGAGGAAGACTCAAGAAGCATATACTCCAGGGCTTGGGAGAGTCAAAGAAACAGATAAATCAACAGGTTGGAGGCAATAGATGAATGGCCCCAGCTTGTAGAGCTGAAGGGCCTTGGAGATTGTTCAGCCCAACCCTTCATAGCAGAGATGGGGAAATGGAAGGCAGAGTGGGAACTGACTCATCCAAGGTGGCTCAGCCTGTAAGGGTCAGAGCCAGGATCCCAGACAGGTTTCAGCCTTCATAGCTCCTCTGACTGCCCCACAGGACAGCCCCAACGAGAGACAGATGACCATCAGTCTCCTGGGGGATGCCCTCGGGATCACCAGGGGTACACAAGTGTTCCCAGCTTTGCCACAGCCACGTGATCAGCGAGAGGCACAGGGCTGGGTTCTTAGTTTGCTTGTTTGCACACCAGAGCCATTAGCATCTGCCCCTCAAAGCTGATAGGAAGATTAAGTGAGCCCAACTATGCAAAGGGTGGTGGGGGGCAGCTGGGTGGGCTAGATGAGGAGTCCTTTTCTCACCAATCAACGAGCTTAGGGCCAAAAAAGGGGTGGCTAGGCTGACAACAGCTTAAAGAGTCACCTAAGTCTGGCTACACACAACAGCCAAGTTAAATACAGAAACATGTTGGCTCATCCTAATGCCACACTTTTGTCCTGGCTCTTCCCTCCCCCAGAAATGCCCTTCCCTTCTTACCCTGTCCAGCTCTAGCCCATCCTCCCAGATCCTAGTCAGTCCCCACTCCCTTCCAGAAGCCTTTTCTCCCTTCTCGATGTCAGGGATGATTTCCCCTGTCCACACCCCCTTCCTGACTGCAAGTGGACTCTCTGTCACTCCACCAGTGATTTGACCCCAGATTGGAAGCACTGGGTAGATGAGCCATTATTTAAGAGCTAAGCAGACTTAAAACTCTTTCGGTCTCCACCAGCTTATCTGCAAGGCGGACAGGCAAAGGTAGTGGGGTGCTCTTGGTGGCCCTAGGCATCACATTCTTAGGCAAAGCTTCCAGCAAAATTTTGACTCTGAAGGCATTATAAGGGCCAGGCCAATGGGCATCGTCATGGAAACCAGTGCTGGCTAGGTTGAATTTCCCCATCTCCACAGGATAGAAACTCAGAGTCTGTGTTAATTTAATGTGAAGAAATGCGAATGTTCGCACCCACCTGGTCTTGTGCCCTGAGATTTCTTCTCACTGCTAAGTGAAATCACCAGTCCCACCCCTGAGGAACCTATACCTGTCCACATCTGGCCAGCCCTCTCCACTCCTGCTTCCCCCACATCCTCATCTGGGCCAGCCCAGGGCTTGCATCACCGCACATCTCTCTGTATCACAATTACCACACACCTGTGCAGAGTGAATCTGCCAAGCCGCTGTGCTTCCAGTGCTCAATCGCCCTTGAAATGCCTTCCATTTCTTATCGAAAAACTTGGACAGCGTGGAGGGCGGGGCCTCCCATGGCAAGTGGAACCATCAACCTCCCACCACCAAGTGGTGGGTTCACCTGGCTGGACATTCCATGCCCATTGGCCTAAAGCATGACCGGAGAGCTCTTGCCTGACCAGGCCTGGGGCTGGGCCTACTCCTTCATCTCATAGCATCCTCTCATCCACTCACAAGTGACTGCAATGCTGTTTTACTGATGAGAAGAGACCAGAAACTTGAGGGATATGGGGCTGGTGTATTCTTTTATAGAGTAGGATCTAAGCCTCACACAGAAATAGAAGCATCCTCCCTACTCTCAGTGCTGGGGACTCAGGGCTGTCATCACAAATACCATGTTTCCCCAATGTCTTTTCTGAACTTCTTGCACAAATTGACACCTGCCTTTTTTCTGAACTTCTTGCACAAACTGACACTTCTCTGCTCCCTCCCAAGGAGAGGCTGCTTTCTCTTCCACATCCCACATCCCCTGGGGCCTGGAGGTAGGGAGGGTGAACTCTTAGCTACCCATCACCCTCCCAAAACATTTACCCACCCTCCCACTTCAAAAGCTCTACCTCCTCTCAATTCCATGTCACCACTGTCCTTGTTGCGTGGTACCTGCTGCCTCCTTGGGTCGCACCCCTCATTCATTGCAGACTCAACCAACATCCTCTCCCTCTATCTTGCTCTTCACCATATGCTGTCATCACTTTGGGTAACTTCAACAACGTTTTGAAGATCCACGCAGCATTGGGGCCTCTCTGTTCTTCCACTTGGCTGGGTCTAACTACCTATTTCCCAAATGCTGCAATGGGCATCACACTTAATCTTACTGTCGTGGAAACTGCACCCTGGTAGGTATGTGTATAGTAGGCACTCAGTCATCTACACAATGTCCACCTCAAGCCTTTTGCTGGGTGACCACCTGCCACCTGTTATCCTTCAGATCACACTCTATCTGCCTCATGGAGCTCTCCAGCCACTGACCAGTATTGTCTCAGAATCAGTACCCTCTGCTGCCCTCATGTCCATCTTTCACTTTCTTTCCTCTCCTTTCTTCATATTTGCAAGCTATGCCCAACCTTGGTTAAATCCAACTACTCATCTCCTCAATACCTGAACCCAAACTGACTTTCCTCTAAATTCATAGCCTCAGATCTTGAACGGGCATGGTCACTGTTCAGTGCCTTAGTGTGTACTTTCCTGTTCTCCCAAACAAGTGTCTGATCCTTTCTCCTCTCCATATGCCCGTCACCAATCCCACCCTCACTGGCCTCATGCTTTGTTCAGAAAATAGTTCCAATCTGAAAGAACTCTCTCATCTTCCCATCAGGAAACCCAGCAACAATCCCATATCTACACTCACTCTCTGCCTCCCTCCAGCTCGAAAGATTGATGAAGGTTGCTGCTCTGCCCAAGGCCACCCTCTCCACATGGGGCCTGGATCCCACCTCTGTCACCTGCTTAGGACCTGGATATCTCCTCTTTCTGCATCCCCACCTTCTCTCTCTTCGCTGGTCACCCACCCATGGCAGGAGGCATGCATGCTCTAGGATTTCCTATAGTAAGCAGCCTTCACTTATCTCCACACCTCTCCCAGCTCCCATCCTGTTTTTCTGCACTCCTTCACTGCAGCATGTGTTGAAAAAATGGTCTGCACCCCCTGTTTCTACTTTCTTGCTGGGCATTCTGTCCCTAGGGTCAGAGACATGCATGTACACCCCTGACTCGGGAACCGATGGGCAGTGGAGCATGGCTAGCATCTAAGGGGAGGAGGGACGGCAGCTCAGGAGGAGAAAAAAAGACCCTAACTGTTAGGGCCTCAGATGTCACACAAAGGTGGCCTTTCCTGTAGCTGCCTTCAGATGTGTGTTTTAGGGAGATATTCCTGAAGCACTGGGTAAGGTAGGGTGGGGTTGAGAGTTGAGACCCATTAGGAAGACATGGAAGTGATCCAAGTGAGAAATCAGGAAGACCTGAAATAGGCTAGACAGTGGAGACAGAGCACGGATGGATTCTGAGGACAGTGAGGAAGTTTAGAATCATCGACAGGACTAATGGCCTAATTAGCATTTCCAGAGTCAAGTAGGATCATGTACTGACCTCTCCCTCTGTCTGGAACACACCCTTATCCTTTATAAGTTCTTTTCTCACCAGGCACTTTCCCATCATAAAACTGATCAGACTGGGTAATTCTAAACTTGTTTGGTAACTGTCTCTCTCCCCAACTAGCTGTGATCATTGCACTGCCAGAGACTTCTTAGCACTGTACTCCAGCTCACTACCCCACACTTCATTGCTGTAGCGGGCATGTGGTGGATGCTCAGCACACATTCAAGGAAAGTGGTGGGGATGGGCTAGAGAGGAGCAAAGGGCCAGGCTGCGGAGGTGTGATGCCAACCTCAGAGCTGGGGTTTTATCCTACAGTTATTAGGGAGACACTAGAGATTTTATATAGCTCTGTGTGTGAGATAAATCTCACAGCCATGGAAAATGAATTTGAATAAGGCAAGACTAGAGGAAGAAAGACCAGTCCCGAGTCAGTTCTGATACACCAGGCATGTCAGGTCGGCGCCTGATCTCGGGAAGAGGAGAAGGAATAAAGAAGAAGGACCAGCCTTAGAAATACCAAGGAGGTAAGACTGGCAAGGTAGGATTATAAACTGGAATACAGTTAATTGGTTGGTGGCTTAAGCAACTGGGTAGATGGTATTACTTGCTAAGAGGGGGCAGGGGGAAGGGGGTACTGTAATGAACTCCACTTCAGACATATTAAGTTAAAGGTAACTGTGGAGACGTGGGGAGCAATGCACAGGCTAGCAGTGAGTGTGATGCTCGGGTTGGGTCCTGGGACTAGAGATAAAGATTTGGGAGACACCAGCAGGGAGATGCAGTGACCACAATGGCATGAAGTCAGGGAGTCAGTCACCTGGAGAGGTCGTGTCAAGTGAGAAGAGCAGCAGCTTCAGGATAGAGCCATGAAAAGTCACCAACTGGAGGGTCAGCAGAGAGAAAGGACCCTACAAAGGACAGAGGAGGAAAGGAAACAGGGAACACCAAGTCAGAGTGGCATCCCAGATGCCAGGGAAGAAGATTCCAAAAGGACTGGTGGTCAGTGGGGTCAATATCGATGGCAAGTCAGAGAGGGATTAAAGGTCTCCACTGGGTCTGGCAACATGGAAGTCACGGGTGACTGCTGTCAAAGCAGTCTGCGTGGAGTCAGGGTGGAGGGGTCGCACCACCCCGGGATGAGCAAGTCGTCAGGAGTAAGGAAGCAGAGGCGGCTCAGTTAGTTAATGGCTTATTTTCATTGTTACTCCACTTTCTCCCCAAAAGGAGCAACTGTTCAACTGTAAAATGGAGATTACAATGGATCAAATGATATAACGTATTTAAAGAACCTAGAACTTTGACAGGCATGCATTGCTACACAATATGAGTTAAGCGTACTTGTTTCTTATACTCATAGGCACATAGCCTATAACACTGTTAAAAGAGAAAATTGGAAAATCATGTGCACAAAGATTTGAAAGCAGGGGCTTGAACAGATATTTGTACACCCATGTCCATAGCAGCATTATTCACAATAGCCAAAACGTGGAATCAACCCATGTGTCTATTGGATGAATGGATAAACAAAATGTGGTATACACAAACAGTGGAATAGTATTCAACCTTAAAAAGAAAGGAAATTCTGACACATGCTACAAAGTAGATAAAACGTGAAGACATTATTCTAAGTGAAATAAGCCAGTCACAAAGACAAACACTGTATGATTCCAGTCATATGAGGTTCCTAGAGTCATCAGATTCATACACAAAAGATAGAATGGTCATTGCCAGAGTCTGGGGGAGTGGGGAATGGGAGTTATTCTTCAATTGCTTCTGGAGTTTCAGTTTGGGAAGATGAAAAGAGTTCTGGAGATGATTGGTGGTGATGGTTGTGTTACAATATGGATGTACTTAATGCCCCTGAACTGTACACTTAAAATGGTAAAAATAGTGTTTTATGTTGTATATATTTTACCATAATAAAAAAGTACAAAGAGAAAGAAAATATATGTATATTATAACGCGGGCTAATAAAATTACTAGGATTGAGCATTTCATTATGTTTGGCACTTCCCAGTAACAAAGACATAAAGGAAAACTTTTGAGTCTGATGTTTAATAAATGAAAAATGCCTATTTCAAAAGATCTCAAGTCCACCCACCCCACCCCTGGCCAGGACTGGATTATGACAGGCTTTTGACTTAAAGATTCTTATAAGGGCGTTAATAGCATAAAGGACAATGCCAAATACCAAAGATGCACAAAGACATATTCATTACATAACCATTTCTGCCAGTGACTCTTGAAGAAATGTGAGAGAAAAAAATCAATAAAACCCAACTCATAAAAGCCTTTTAGGTGGGAGTGATGTTAATAAGGTCTAGATGTGAGGATTTCCAGGACAGGACTTGGAATTCCCAGACAGGCATGTTCACTTAGTGGTGCCTGTACGGTTCCCACAGAGAGGCATCCAAGAGGTAGTTGGCAACTTGCTCCGAAGCTCAGTGGAGAGGTCTGGTTAGAGGTGGGGATCTAGGCGTCATCAACACAGAGGCAGTGCCCAAAGCTGTGAGCAAGAGTGCAAGGGCCAGAGGGAGTGTGGAGTCCAAGAGAATGCTGCCTTGTAAACATACCCATTTCCCCAAGGCCTACGCAAGTACTGGAGCAGCAGACAGCAGCTGGCAGTGCAGGAGCAAGAACTTGTGTCCTCCGACTCTCTATCAGGGCATCTTTGTCCCAGGGCATCTTCTCTGTTCAGGAGCAAGAATACATGCTGGACATCAGAAGACCTGGGGGAGAATCTCATGATCTCACTTCTAGTCTTGTGACCTTGGACAGCTTACACAGGGTCTTGCAATCTCAGGAGCCTCATCTGTAAATGGTGACAAAACTTTAACCATCCCTTTCCTGTCTTCTTCACAAGGTTATTGGGAACAGGAAGGTGGCTCAAGAGGGCTTTAGCTTGTGTCCACTCCATTGCCATCTTAAATAGATACCTACCCAAATGGAAACAATGGGCATCTGTGCAAAGACTGCTCCAGAAGCTTCCTTTCTAGTTCACTGCTTTGGAGGCCCACCTACATAGATGGTCCAGATCTGCCCCTAGTTGAGATACTAACTACGATGAGCCAAGTCTCAGTAAAATGCCACCGACAAACCACTGACACATGGATGATTGTGACTTTGTACCTCAGAGCTGATTCCAGCTATTGAGGTGACAGCGATGCCTTTCCCCAAGCCGAGGAGTCCCGGAAGAGAGGCAGAGTGACAGGAAGATGGTGCCTGCAATTCCAGCATGCTGCATCTGATGGGTCTATGGATACTTCAGGTGGAGAGGCCCAGGAGCCAGTTGCATGCAGAGGTCCTTGAAAACCCCCATAAAGTCTGGGAGAAAAAGAGAAATTTGATAATCGTCTGCGTGTAGGTAGAAGTGGAAGCCAACAATGGGACTCTTTCGAAGGGAAGCTTGGAACTAAAAGTGTTAAAGACTTTAATGGTGTGATGACTGCTGTGCATTAAGAAGGGGCTGGGGAAAATTCGAGATGATCTGGAGGTTTCTACACATGCCAGAATTTGCATCACACCCTGTTGCTCAAGTCTACCTAGGCTGGACCCTCACAGTGCATGGCTCAGGGCTCTCGACATAGGAGAGTCTGCAGAGAGCAGCCTTGCATTAGGATGGAGGGGCTTGTTGGCTGGACCCTTTCAGACACGTCACCTCTTAAAACCACAGCCAGAATGGCTATGCTCAGCAATCATGTATTTAAAAAGCAATAAGACTAAATGCTTTTCCGTTTCCCCTTTGAGAGACCATGTATGATAAATGATAGGCAATTTCATGGTTGGAGTTTCAATTTCCGAAAATATTAGTGCTATTCCCCAAGCTCTACTTCCGAGATAAATTCTTTTGGCAGCCTCTTTCATTGTCTCCTAATTCCCTGATTCTGAATATATTTGGAGGCTTGATATAAATTTCATCAGCTCAGCCCAAGCATCCACCTGTCTGGTCTGTGTTGGAAAGGGTGTTACCCATCTTCACTCCTTCCGGTTCTTTTTGCATTTGCTTCGAGTCAATGGGTACTTATTAAGTACCTTCTGTGTTCCAACCCTGCACTAAGTGTTATCACGACGGGCATAACAGAGCAACAATCAATCATGTCATCAACAAACATCACTCATGTATCTAGTCTCTTCAAACTCAAAGCAACAACAATAACTCTACAGTGCCTAATACCTCATACTTGTTTCACACTGTCCCCATTTTATTGTTGGGGAAACTGAGACTCAAAGCTAACCTAGTAAAATCAGGATGGAACAAGGTAGAAGAGAGTGAGCATTTACTGAGCACCTACAATGGGCCGGGCGCGGGGCTGAATGCTTGTTCAACCCTCTGCACAGGAGCCTAAGTTATTTGTCCTCACAAAACTCAAGGTATATGCTATTATCCCCATTTCACAGATGTGGGAACCGAGGCTCAGAAAGACTAAAATCTTACACAAAGATTCTCATTCCACTGAATCACACTGCCTCTCCTGATGTCAGCAAGCCAGATGGTTCCAGCGGTCTTCTCCAAACCATGGGCATTCCCTTGTTTGAAAACATCAAAGCACCAGGCCAACCAGTAGAAGGAGACTAACCTATTTGCCCCTTTATCTCCTATTACTCAGTACCCTTGACCGGCCTAATCCTAGGCTCTCTCTTAAGTTGCTCAAGCTCATCTTCAGTGTATCTCCAGCACTCAGGCCCTGCTTTCTCTCGTGTTCTCATCCTGTCTTCCCAATAAAATCCTCCCCATCATGGATTATCTTAGATCCCTATGGCAATCTCTTCTCTATCACTCGGTCATTCTTAAAGGGGCTACCTCATGCCCAGGATAACATTTCTTTCACTTATAATATCATAAATTCCTATCAAAAGACTGGGCACAAAGCTGGCATTCCAAAAATTTTGAGAAAAACACTGGGATAAGATGAAATGTGATGGAGCAAAATGAGATTAAATCTCTGAGAATAGAGCAAACGAAATGAATTGGAACAGAATTTAATGGAATAGAGCCAAGAAGAATAGTATGGTACAAATAGAAAGAAGTAGGAAGGAAGAAAACAGAATATAATAAAACTGTACGGAACTGAATAAAAGATGATGGAATAGACTAAACAGGTTGAACTAGACCGGGTGAGACAGGTTGAAACAGAGTAGATTCGGATGGAACAAAGTAGAAAAGAATAGAAAAGATTAGAACAGGATAAGATAGGATGGATGGGATGAGATGGGATGGGATGGAATAGAACAGAATAGACTAGGATTCAATAGACTGAAACGGGGTGGAACAAATTCAAACACCTCTGAATAGAATAGAGTGCAACAGAATAACAGGGCTGTGGCCAAATGTTATATAACCAGGTGAAATAAAATTCACTCCATTCATTCAACAAATATTTATCAAGTGCCAGGTAAAAAGAAAATAAATATAGTCCCTGCCTTCACAGAACATACTGTCTAATGAAAGAAACAAAAAGAAATAATGAGCATTAATAAATACATAATTATAAATTCTGAGCTTCCATGAAATACCATGAAAGAATGGATAGGTGGCCATGATAAAAATAATAGGATGGAGACAATAATATTAATAATATGGAGGTCAGGAGAGCTGAGACTCAAAAAATAAGGAGGAGCCAGAGACACTCGAAGAGCCATGGAAGAGCATTCTAGGCAGAGGGAACAGCATGTACAGAAGCCTCAAAGCAAGAAAGTGTTTGGCCCATTCAGGAAACCAAAGAAAGTTCAATGTAAACAGAGTTCAGGGAGCAAGGCCTAGGTGACAGAAGAGCAGGGGGAGAGGAAGGTAGGGGCTAGATGTCACAGGGCCTAGGGGGAATTTGGATTTCATTCTAAGTGTAACTATAAGCCACTAAAGGGAGCAACAGTAACTATGGCATGTTTCATTCTTCTTCCTTAGCTGGTGCAAAGGAATGAATTAGGGCAGGGGGACCATTTAGATACCTACTGCAGTCATTGAGGTAATGATGATGGTGACTTGGAGCAAAGTGGCGGTGAAGCTAGAAGGGAGAGATGCTGTAGACTAGAGAAATATTTGCAAACACGGCTGAAAGATTTGCCGGTGTTTTGGATTTAGGGCTAGCAGAAAGGGAGATCTGAGCCCCTGGGGCGGGGCGGGTTGGTGTTTCTATTTCCGGAGATGAGGCTAAGGAGAGATGATATGGGGATGGAAATCAAGTTCCCTTTTGGAAATCCTAAGGTTCAGACGCTTGGGTCATGTCAAAATGGAGATGTCAAGTATCTCTGGAGATATAAGCCGAGAGCTTCTGAGGAAGATCTGAACTGAAGATATAAACTGAGGAGTCATCAGCGTTTAAATGCCCCATAATGCCTTGGGATTGCATGGGATCATACACACAGTAGCACAGTGCAGAATTTCGTCAAAGCGTGTTCCGTGGACTTCGTGCATCAGAATCTCCAGGGTGCTTGTTGAACACACACAGATATCTGGGCTCCCACACCACTGAAATGAATCTCTGGGGATGGGGCTCAGGAGTCTACATGTTTAGCAATCACCCTAGAGAGCCTGGAGGCCACCTGACGTGTATGAAACATTGATCTAAGGAGAGGGTAGAAGTGGGCAGAGCCCCTACCACGCAGAAATGTGTGCGTTCGCACATCAGGAATGAGAGCCAGCAAAGGAGATAGGGGAAGAACAGCAGAGAAATCAGAGGAAATCAGGAGAAAATGGTGTCTCAGAGGCCAAGAGAGAAGGGGTGTCAGGACGAGGTAATCAAAACCTGACCTTGCTGAGTAGGATAAGCACAGGAGCATGCCTGTGACATGTGGCCATATGCACATCTCTGGGAGAGTTCTGGGACACACTAGAGTGGAGTGGGGCAGGACTGAGTGGGCGAGAGGAAGATACTTTGACAACAATGGAGAAGTAGAATGGTTTACAAGCAAGATCTGTTATCCAAGTCAGTGAATGACTTGGGGACAGACCTTCAAACATATTTTGTGTGTGATTTTATCCTCTCTGATCCCAGATCCCAGAGTCCTCTGGCCAAGGAAAGTGGACAAGCTGGTATTTCTCTGCACATAGCAGGACGGCTTTCTTTTCCCACCTTCCAACCGCTGGGCTGAGCATCTTCGGATGTTCCTCTGACACTGCTAAGGTCTTCCCCATCTCTCTCCCCAGGCATGCTCTCAGCCCATGTCTCTCCCTTCTTCTCTCAGAGCCAACTGGCATAGGTGTTAAGGACTCACCGCTACCTGTGTCCTCCTGCCTCACTTCCAAGGAGTGAATCACTAAAGCTACAAGTTCTTGGACACAGCAGTTCCAGATTCTTGGAGAGGCAGCTCCTTTTTAGTAAAAGGGCCTTCTTGGCATCACACAGATCATCCTGACTGCCAGGTCCAGAGCACTAATCATCAGTGGGAGTGAGATGATGAAATGGGCACATTTCAAATATGAGCCATGCTCATATTTGACTTTCATATTCATAAAATGGAAACCGAAAACCTATTGCTTTCATAACACTAACCTCAAAAAACAAACCAACAACATGTTCTTGTTGGTGAGGCTGCTGGAAACAAAGAGATATTCAGCTAGGGACAAACCCCAGGAGAATCTTGCAGAATGAAAGTTGGTGAGATGTTTGCATTTTTCAAAAGGTTAAATAATCTGAGAGGCAGTGACAGGAGCAAGGCCTACCTTTGGCTTCCCCCAGGGTTGGAATTTGATTCTGCTACAAATATGCTTCCTCACCCCATGCCCCGGAGGAGCCATGCACACCTCGGAAGACCTGAGGACCCCTGCCATCCATCTGGAGGCAAATTCCTGGTGAGTAACAGCCCAAGAGACTTCACAGCCTTCCCTGAACCTCTTAAGAATCTGCGCAGCAGAGGGATTTTCCCCAGGAGAGCAAATGACAACACAGCGCCTGTTTGTTTTCAATGCAGGAAGGAGCCAGAAACATCTGCTCCAAGAAGCCACTTGAAAGATAATCAGGCAGAGATGTTGGCAAAACAGCTGTGTGGCAGGCGGGAAAGGGGGTGGCTAGGAGCTGGGAGGGTGGGGGAGTGGAAGGAGGGAAGCTAAACTCAGCTAGGAAGCAGCACTGGAATCTACTGCAGCCTGGGAAACCTCCCCGACCTGGCCCACACCCACCAGAATTCTCAGGTACTTCTGCCTGCTGAGAGCAGCTCCCATGAGCAGCCTTCTCCGCCCCCGAGCCCCAGTTATCCTCATGGAGAAACGCTGGGTCTAGTCTGTGTTTCCTGCAGAGTTCAACTCAATTTCCAGGACAGGACTGATGATGTTGAATTTTACCCTCCGATCCTGGAAAACAGGGAGGGTCAAAGAAATTCCCCTACCCATTTATGTTCCAGAAGAGGCGTACTGCCACTGTAGTCCATTACCATTCTTCTCCATGTGACTTAGACAGGACTCACTATGCCCCTTGTTTACCTATGACAGAGCAGACATAGACCTTCCAAATCCCTATTCTTTGTCTTATACATGATTAGCTGAACTGGTTGGTCCTCACTAATGGAATGGGACAAAATGCTTGTTAAACCAAATGGTTAAGATGCTCTCCTTCTCCCAGGACCTTGAATTTGAACCCACCCTCAGCCTGAGCCAGTACACAACCCCTCATTAAAGGCCTTTGGATAAAACATTGTCCATCTCCTGTCCCTTTGACTAAAGTCCATCCTACTCAAGTCTGCATTTGCTTTTTACTGACAGGACTTGAAGGTTCTCTGAATCATCTCTCGCAGTACCAACTGCCCCACTGCCTGATATTACACCACAAGAGTCACTCTTTGGGATTAAGAACTGAGATGAAACCTCAGAAGACTCAGGATTCTGTCTGCCACCCACCTATGGAACAAAGAAGCTAATGACACATCACAACCTAACACTAGGATTTGAGCTCTGCAGGACTTGGTTCAACAAACCCTATGTTTAGAGCCAGGTACAGTGGGGGCCTCCTCAGCTCCAGTGCCTGCTCACTTTCCTGCTCTAGCCTCAGAGTAGAACTGTGATGATTCCTGGTACAGCCTGCAAGGCCTTCAGACAGCAAAGAAAAACCCCAGCAAAAAGACAGGCCCAAGCTCAATGCAGGAAAGGAAGCCCAAGACAGGAGAACAGCCCATGGGACTAGAAAAAACTTTCTGTACTCACAGCTTCAAGAATAGGCACTTTCAGAGTAAACCAAAACAAACAACAACAACAGCAACAAAAACATGAAAGTCCACTGGCAAATACTCCTGGATCAAGCTCTGGCTGTCTGTTCCAAACCAGCACAATCTCAGAGGCAGACTATGGGGTGGGGGGAGACTGCACTGCCCACAGGCCCAGGGTTCCAGGGTGCTGCAGGTAGGGCAGCAACTCAGTCAAGTCCACAGTGATGTCAGGAAATACACTGAGGATGGTGTGATGGTGGCAGATTTCTTTTTTGTTGTTGTTGTCATTTCCAGGATCTCAGAGGCAGACTATGGGGTGGGGTGAGACTGCACTGCCCAGAGGCCCAGGGTTCCAGGGCATGCAGGTAGGGCAGCAACTCAGTAGAGTCCACAGTGATGTCAGAAAATGCACTGAGGATGGTGTGATGGCGGCAGATTTCTTTTTTGTTGTTGTTGTCATTTCCAGGTCAGCTCATGACCATCATTTGCACACATAGCACTGATTACCTTGATTACATTTGTGTGTGCCCTGTCTCAGTTTGACTCCTCCCAGTAGTTCGTTTTAGAGGTAATCACAGGAAACACCAGGAAAAGAGTAAGAGAGTGAGACAGAGAAGGGAAGGTGGCCAGTGCAAACTGTGTTAATGGGCAGGTAAATGCTGTGAGTAACCACAGCTCATTTGGGAAGTAGCCAGACAGCTTCCACTTGTCCAAAATCTACCCATGCCCCAAGTCCTCCAGTCACCCCTTCTGCATGGAGTCTCTCCCCACAGATATGGCCCAGATTGTGGGGAAGGAAGGGACTGGTTTTCAAGCTGTGTTCTCCATGGAATCCCAGGGCTCTGGGAGATACTTCAGGGGACCTTGGGGGCATGGGACTAGTGGTCATGGTTACACTCTCTATCTTCACTTCAACTCCATTCTTTCTCCTTAAAATATTGAGCTTCCACTTACAATATTTTTGGAAGG
>NW_006442512.1:5864919-5880497 GCF_000325575.1 Pteropus alecto
GGTCAAATCTACTTCTGCTTTCAAAAAGATAGAATAGATGTACTTTTCCCTATTCTTCCTGCCAAGTACAACTACATCCCTGGACATTATATATAAAACAAACGTAAAAAGACTCTGAAAGGTGGAAAGAAGGCAGAAGGTCTAGGGACCTCAGGACTCAAGGAACTGCACACTGATGAGTTCCTTGGATTTTTTCTTTGTGCTTCATACATCCCAACTTGGAGCTGAAGAAGCCAGCCACCCAGAAACTCTGACTGGTGCAGACAAAAAAATGTCCCAACAAAAGCCTGTTCTCTCAAGCCAAAGGACAAGTGAAGGAGCAATCTAGCAAGACAGAAAACATTTAAACAATAACCACCCAACTCCAGCCAAACACCACAGAAAAAACTGTGGATCCCCTGCCAACCCATGCCAGCCAAGGTCAAGTGGGGAGACCAGACTTCCACCCTACTTGGCAGTAACAAGGCATTTCCTCCCTCTTCTCATTGGGGTGCACTATTAGAAGAAATCTAGTGGAGAGTCAAGACTTTTACCACAGCCCAGTGGTACCAAGGCCACCACACCTCAGTACCAGTTGAGACTGCTGGAACTCTCCACCCCACCCAGTAGTAATGAGGAGCTCCCCTCACATGCCAGTAGGGGCTGAGCAGAGAACCTGGACTTCTGCCTCCACTTTGCAGTAACTCCTACCCCACCCAAGGTGGAAGTGTGTCCAAAAAAAAAAAAAAAAAAAAAAAAGCCAGCTAAACCAAAGAGTTTAAAATAAGATCCAGAGTCTCATAATATAATACAAACATATCCGGGTTTTAATAAAAAATCACTCATCATACCAAGAAGAAAGATCTTAAACTGAATGGAAAAAGAAAATAGATGACAACGCTGAGAAGACAAATATGTGAGAATTATCTGACAATGATTTTAAAGTAGCCATGATGAAATACTTCAATGAGAAATTATGAACGTACTTGAAATAAATGAAAAATAGCCACAGCAGAGAAATAAAAGATATAAAAAAGAAACAAATGGAAATTTTAGAACTGAAAAATACCATAACCAAAATATAAAACTCAGTGAATGGGTTCAACAGCAGAATTGGAAGGACATAGGAAAGAATTAGTGAACTGAAAGGTAGAATAATAGAATTAAATAAACAAATAAATAAGCATAGCCTTAGAGATCTGTGAGACTATAACAAAAGATTTAACTTCATGTCATTGGAGTCCCAGAAAGAGAAATAAAAAAGGGCAGGGCTGAAAAAGTACTAGGAGGAATAATGGCTGAAAATTTCCCAAATCTTAGTGAACCCCAAACAGGATAAAGCCAAAGAATTCTATGCCAAGACTTCTAGAAACTAAAGACAGAGGAAAAAAACTTGAAAGCAGCCAGATAAAAATGACACCTTAGCTACATAGGAAAAACCATTTAAATAACAACAGTTTTTCATCAGAAACCATGGAGACCAGAAAAATGGTGCAATATTTTTCAAGTACTGAAGGAAAAAAAGTGCCAACCCAGAACTCAGCAGAAATATCCTTCAAAAATGAAGGAAAATGAAGATATTCACAGATTACAGAAAATTAAAGGAATTTATTTACAACACAAAACGAAGAAACTTTGGAACATCATGAAGGAATAAAGAATATGGTAAGCACAAATATGTGCAAAAAAATAGGCTTTTCTTCTGTTATTGAATGTTTCTAAATTACGTTTGATGGTTGAAGAAATGATTATGACATTGTCTGATGTGGTTTTAAATGGCTGTAAGGGAAACAATTGAGATGATTAAAAATGGGAGAGAGTAAAGGGACATAAAGGGAGGTAAGGTGTTACTACGCTTTACTTGGACTAGTAAAATGATGACACCAGTACATTGTGATAAGTTATATGTATATAATGTAACACCTAGGACAACTACTCAAATGCTATGCAAAGAGATACAAAAAGGTACGTTAAAAACACTAAAGATAAATCAAAATGGAACTCTAAAAATTGTTCAAGTAACCCACAGAAAAATAAGAAAAAAAAAACAAAGAAACAAAAAAGGGAGAGAAGAAACATAAAACAAAAAATTAAATCTTGACATATCCATAATTAATTTAAATATAAATGGTTTAAATATACCAATTAAAAGACAGAGATTGGCAGAGTGAGTTAAAAAGCATGACCCAACTAAATACTGCCTCAACACACTCACTTCAAATAGGACATAGGCAGGTTAGAAAGTATAAGAAAAGAAAAAGATGTATCATGAAAACATTAATCAAGAAAATCAGAAATGGCTATATTAATAATCAGATAAAGAAGACTTCGGAGTAAAAAAAATTACCAAGGACAGACAAAAAAAATTATATAATGACAAAAGAATCAATCTACCAAGAAGACTAGAAATCCTAAATGTCAATTCACCAAACAACAGTGATGTAAAATATCTGAAATAAAAGCTGATAAAACTAAAAAGAAGAAATAGTCAAATCCACAATTATAATTGGAGACATAAATACCTCTCTCTCAACAATTTAAACATAACTAGGTAGAAAATGAGAAAAGATATAGAACTCAACACCAGCAACCAACAGGTGCTCATCAACTTTTATAAAACACTTCACTCAACAACAGCAGACTACACGTTATTTTCAAGTGCCCACAGGACATATACCAAGGTAGACCATATACTGGGCTATAATATAAATCTAAAATGTGAAACGATTGAAAACATATAGAGTGTGTCCTCCAAACACAATGGAATCAAACTAGAAATCAGTAACAGATAACAGAAAAATCTTCAAACATTTGGAAACTAAAGAAGACATTTTTAGATCATTCATAGGTCAAAGAAGAAGTCTCAAGAAAAAATTTTAATATGTGGAACTAAATGAAAGTGAAAATATAACATATCAAAAGTGTGGGGCACAACTAACATCATGCTGAAAGGAAAATTTATAGCACTGAGTAAATACATTAGAAAAGAAGAAAAGTCTCAAATCAATAATCTAAGATTTCACCTCGGGAACCTCAAAAAAAAAAAGTAAAATAAACCAAGAGCAAGCAGAAGGAAAAAAAAAACAATAAGAAAAAAAGTAAATTTGATGAAATTGAAAACAGGAAAACAATCAAGCAAGTCATGAAACAAAGAGCTAGTTCTTTGAAAAGATGAATAGAATTAACTAGTTTCTAGAAAAACTCACAAAGAAAAAAAAGAGAAAACATAAATTACCAATATCAGAAATGAAACAAGAGATATCACTACAAACCCTGCAAATCTCAAAAGCATAATAGGAAATGCTACAACAACTCTACACAAATAAATTTGATAACTTTAACTCCTCCTTAAAAAACATGAACACAATTCACCTAATATGAAATAGACCATTTGAATAGTTCTATAATCTAAAATTACTCAAGGAAAATGAATCCATAATTTTTTTTTCATTTTCCAAGAAAGAAATCTCCAAACCCAACTGGGTTTACAGGAGAATTCTGCCAAATGGTTGAAAAATTAACACCAATTCTACACAATCTCTTCCAGAAATAGAAGAGGAGGGAACATTTTCCAATTCTTTTATGAAGTTAGCATTACCTTCATACCGAAGCCAGATAAAAATACAATTATCTCTCATGAATATAGATGCAAAAATTCTTAACAAAACATTAGTAAATAGAATTCAATGATATATACAAAGAAGTATACATGACAAAATGGAGTTTATTCCAGAGATGCACACTGGTTCACTATCTGAAACTTAATCAATGTAATCAACTACATTAACAGGTTAAATAAGAAAAGTCACCTGGTCATATCGATGGATGCAGAAAAAGCATTTGACCAAATTCTACAATTCATGATAAAAAATTTCTCAGAAAAATAAAAATAGAGGTGTAACTTTTTCGATTTGATAAAAAGCAACTATGAAATACCTTCAGCTAACATTATATTTAATGACAAAAGATCAAATCCTTTCCCTCTAAGATGGAGTAGAGACAAGGTTACCTGTACTCACCACATTTATTCAGCATAGTTCTGGAAGTTTTAGCTAGTGCAATAAGACAAGAAAAAAATAAAAAGCAGATGAATCAGAAAAAAACTGCCTCTATGTGCGGACAACATGATTGTCTACACAGAAAATCTCAAGAACTCTACAAAACAAACAAACAACAACAACAACAACAAAAACCCTAAAACTAATCAGTGACATTGTATCACAGGCTACAAGATAAACATACAAAAATCAATTGTATTTCTATATACAAGCAATGAACACATGAACAACAAAATTGAAAATACAATACCACTTACAACTGCTCAAAAGAAGGATACTTAGGGTGTAAATCTAATAAAACATAAACAGGAGTTATATGCTAAAAGCTGTACAATGCTGATGAAAGAAATCAAAGAAGATCTAAATAAATGGCAAAACATACTGTATCCATGGATAGGCAGGCTCAACATAGTAAAATTGTCAATTCTTCCAAACTAATATACAGGTTTAACATGATTTCTATCAAAATCCCCGAAAGATTTTTTTGTAGATAAGACTATTCTAAATTTAAATGGCAAAGCAAAGAACCAAAGTAGCTAAAACAATCTTAAAAAAGAGAATAAAGCGGGAGGAATCAGTCCACCAGATTTTAGACTTATATAGTCACTGTAATCAAGACTGTATAGTAATGGCAGAGAGATAGACATATAGATCAATGGAACAGAGAAGCGAGAAATAGACCCAAAAATAGAAACCGACACAAATACGCCCAACTGCTTTTGACAAAAGTGCAAAAGCAGTTCAATGGAATCAAGATAGCCTTTTCAACAAATGGCGCTGGAGCAACTGGACACCCATGGCTTTGCTGGATCAGCCTCCAGACTCTCAAGTGTTTTTAGAGAATCTAGATAATGAAAGAAGCAAACAGAACATGGTAGGAAGCCCAAGCTTTTAAATGGCTCTATAAAATAAAAGGGACTGGGGAAAGGAGAGAAGAAAGGAGAGAGACATGGAAAATATGGGTGTTGGGAAGAGTGCTGGGGGGGATGGGGAGAGGCCGTGGAGCAGCTGTGGGCTGAGAGTGTGGGAGGACAGGCTACAGGACTCTAAGAAGGTAATAAAGCTGATCTTCTTTAACGCCCTGTAAGAGATGGAATATAGACTGGAATTACCTTTATTTTTGTCTTCTGGACTATTTTCTTTAAATGTAATGTTATGGTGAGACTGAGTACTGTGGAGCCCCACCTTACATTAGAGTTAGTCACTCTTCATGCTTCCTCCTCCCTACAGCTCTGTGTTACAGCTAAACCAGGGAGCTGTAAACAACACGGGCAATACCCCTCCAGGCTCGATGTGGACCCTCAGATTTACCTAGCTGCAAATCCTGCTCCCTTTTAGCTCTTTACAGTCCATAAGGGTGGCCCACAGACATCCAATCAGCAGTGAGGAGCCTTTCCTTGAAACTTTAGGGATTGCAAAGTATCATGACAAAAAAGGTGCTGTAGGAAGATCATTTGGATAGTGATGTGCAGACTAGATTGATGAGGGGAGAGATCTAACACCTGGCACAAGTAGTCCCCCAAGCTCAGTGTCTGGCACGGAGTATATTCTCAGTAAATATTTGATTGATGTCTGGCCCAAGAGTCTGCTAATATGTGGTAGAATTAAGGCAACAGAAAGGAGGAGTATTGACAGAGTTAGATGTAGTGTCCTTGGAGACAAGAGCAAGACAAGATGACCATGAGATTTAAAGCACTGAAGACTGGCGAGATCTTTTGCTGCAACAAGGAAGCCAGAAGGGAGACCGGGGGTAAATGGATGACCACAGTTTGCAGTCCTCTGAGCTTCTGGTGCTGTTGGACTATCTGAGTAAAACTGTCCAGGGGGCAGGTGGACATGGAATGCTGGGGTCAAAAAGGCAGCTTTGGGGGATTCTTCTCACCAAGGCGACCTCTGGAGCAATGAAGGCAGAATAAGAAAGGTCCTGGCAGACCTGTGGAGGGAGAAAGAGAAGTTTCCAGTCCTGAACCCATGTTCTTCCAGTAACCACACATCCTCCCACATTCCCTCTAGCACCTAGGGGAACAAGACCCCAACCGAAGTCAAATAAACGGTTTCTCACATGTCTGTGCTCAGCAAAGCTGTCATGCCTAAGTTGTTTCCTGAATCTCTTCTACTTCTCTCTGGCCCTTATACTCCTACCCCAGCAGCTATTCTGCCTGATCCTTTCCACCTTCCCTGAACCCTCTCTCTTCTGTTTTATTCTCCTTCCTCTCTACTGCTTTTATCTTCCCCCCTCATCTCCATCTCTTATCCCTCCTTTTCTCGTCTTATTATTTTCTCTTCCCATCTCTTCCTTTTCATCTCTTTTTCTGCCTCTTTTCTCATCCTCTCTCGATATCTCTATCTCTCTGTTTCTGCCTCTCTTATGCTCTCTCTTTATGCTCACACAAAGTCACAAGCACGTACGAATTTTTAAGAGACCAAGAACTCAGGGAGACTCATGGGAAGGGCTCTTGTCGACTGGCCCCAGCAGGCCTCCTTGGCCACCTTCGGTGGGTGATATATTACAAAAATACATTAAGGGGCCGTCCCACTGACAGAAAGCTAAGGTACTATGTCAAGGTACCAGCCCTGGGATGATGAACGTACCATAGATCAGGACACCATCACTCTGAGTACACTCCGGCATCTCATGTCAGAGTGTCGCGGGGACATGATGGACGGTGGGAATCCATCACCAGTCGATGGCCCATTCCCAGCACAACACTCATATCCAGGAAATGATTTAGGGCCAGAGCTGGGACACCTCCCGAGATGCACACACAGCAAAGGTGGCCTCTTTCCTTTCTACTAACAGGAGTTTAGAGAGAGAAACACTTGCAGAGGATAGTTTGAAGGTCAAGGGCTTGGGAATCAGACAGACCTAGGTTCAAATCCTGGCTCTACCACTTAAAAGCTATGTGACCTTGGAGCAAATTTTCCTCTCTCTCTGAGACCATTGTCTTGTTTGTAAAATGGGATAATAATACTAGACTCCCAGAATTAAAGTAAAGCTCAAATAATATATGTAGGTAAAAGAGGGCCAGGTTCTGTGTGCTGAGAATACCACCCCTACCTGTTCAATGTGCACACTGCAGGAGTTGCAAACCCCAGCCAGTCAGGCTGTCAGCCTCCTGTACCACCTTTACCTTCATCTCTCTCTTTCCTTTCCCTAATGGCTCCAAGGTCCATGGAGAGGTCTTGAGGACACCCATCTCAAGTCAGCTACTAGCCTATCTTTAAGAATTGCCCATTAGTCTATCTCCCTACCCATTCTTCATTCAATCAATAGATGTTGAGTACACCCAAGTGCCAGACCCTGTTCTAGGCACTGGGGACACATAAGTGAATGAAAAAGATGAAAACTCCTGCCATCACGTGCAAACATAATTACTGAGTCCTTCGATCAGTCAATCCATCTGTCTATAGGCAGTAACCTTGCCTGAGGGCCCAGTCCTGACCCAGACAGACATGAGATGACTGTGAACTTTAACTGTGAGATTCAAAGAGAATATATCATAACAGCTCTCAAAGGGACCATAGCTGTTCCCTCATCTGATCCTAAGAAGCTAAAGCCCAAGGGTAGATGGTGAATTGCTTAAGGTCATATAAGGAGTGTGAGGTTGAATCAGGGCTGGAACTAAACATAGTCCCAGAACTATAAAAGTTTATCTTTAGATATTAATGAACACCAGTCCAATTCCACCTCTGACAGGTAAAGGAGCCACTTGGTTCCTGCCTTTAGGAAAATCCAGACTCTCTGGAGAGAGAATTTACAGGTGTATGAAAAATTACAACTTACATCATGTTCACATAAGATATCTCATTCATCCTCACACAACTCTGAGAGTCAAGCAAGATTATTCTATTTACAGGTGAGAGGACTGAGGGCACAAAGTTAACTAACAGACCATGTTAATTCTGCCCCACAATTCATGCAGAAGAGTAGAAAATTGAGGTTCACTGCATACACAAGAGTGTGTGTCCTAACACACACAAACGCACGCACGCACACACATAGCTTTGATTATTTTTAATTTTTAACATTCCATTGTGAGCATATTGCTATGTTATTGAATATTCTTTAATAAATGCTTTTTAAAATGTATTCTCCAACATAAATATACTCTATTTAATCAATCATTTGTTGTCATATATCTCAATTATTTCCAATATTTAGGTCTAATAAATGATGTGATGATTATTTGGATTCCTAGAAACAGAACTTTGAGTCAAAACTATGAAAACTGTCAAAATTCTTCCAGACAGATTGTGCCAATTTATGTTCCAATTTCATCCCATAATTGCTAACATTTATTTCATCATTATCATCATTGTCATCGTCATCAACCTTAACAATGGGGCAGGTGAAAATGGGCTCTTGTTTTATTTTGCTTTCCTTTGGCTAACAGTAAAATTAACCATTCTTTCATATGTTAGCCATTTCTATGTTTTATTTTGCGAATTTCTTTGCCGATTTTTCAACCAAGCTATTAGTCTTTTTTTTTTAGACTTTGTAAGAACTATTTATATACTAAGATTAATAACCTTTTATCATATCTGTTGCAAATATACTTTCAATTTGTCATTTACTTTTTTACTTTTGTAGTTTCTTTTTCAAACATATATTTGGAAGTTTGGTGTAGACAATTTCTTTTGTGATTTCTTCAATTGCTTTCAAACTTATGTAAGCATTATTCACTCTAAGATAATTTAGATAATCACGTTTTCTTCTATTATTATAAAGTTTCTTATATTTAATGCTATAATCTATCTGAAATTTACTTGAGAAAAAGTTAAAGATCTAAAATGATTGTCTCCCAAGTAGTCATTTTTCTCAACATCAAATATTAATCTAACTCTTTTTCATTGATTTGCAATACATCTTTTTATAGCATGTCACTTTTATACCGATAGTAAGGTTGGTTTTACAATGATCAGTTATGTGTTATTGATGCTGGCTCGTTCTGAGCCAGTAGCATACCGTAGCTTTAAAAGACATTTTAATACTATTAAAGCAAATGATGTTTTCTTGTTCCTTCAAATATTTCTTAGCTTTTTGGCTTATTATTCTTTCAGTTTTATTTTAGAGTTGTCTTGTCAAATTACCAAAAGTTTCCACTGAGTTTAGATTATATTTTTGCTAGATCTACATATTAATTCAGGAAAACCTATTGTCTTTTCATTGTTTTTTTCCTAACAAAAATATGCTATTTTTCTCCACTTATTCAAATCTTCTCTTACACAAAACTAATCAAAGTTTTGTAAGTTTCTTCATGAAAGTCCCACACAACTCTCATTGAGAACCATTCAGATGCAAGTTATGTTTTTGTTTGCTTTTATCTTCAAACTGCTTATTGTGGGTACAAAAGAAACTGATTGATTTTTATATATTTATCTTGTGTATCTGGGAGTATATATTCAATAGCAATGTCCTCCATTATTCTCAGGAAAATCATTGAGAGCGAAAGAAGAGCTATGCTCCCCAGGGGCTCAGCTCTTCCCTCACTGTGGGTGTGGAGACAACCAGAAGGCACAAGAATGCCTGGTCCTCCAGCCATCCTCAAGTATCAGACACAGGGCAGTGGGGTGCCCAGGTGAAGGCCCAAGGGTAGGTGGGAGAGGAGATGGCAGTGATGGAAGAACCATCTGAATGAAGGTGTGCCAGTAGATTAGCTACTGCCATGAGTATGTAGCTTTGGGAAGAGAAAAGAATGTCTAGAGAGAATTTCTGGAAAACTTTCTATGTAGTGGGATGTGTAACGCCTCTGGGTATGACAAGACCTCTTAAGAAACCCTACAGTAAAAAGCCACAAGATTCTTCAAGATTCCTAGAGTCAAACTTTAGGTTTCCTTTTAGTACACCTCTGTGCTAAGACTGAGCCACATAGGACCCTGAGATTATTGGGGTTACCATCCCTTTAGCCACTTTAGCAAGCCCTATTATAAATTCTAAGAGTTTCTCCATTGATTCTCCTTGTTTTCTAGATAGATGACTACATATCCTAAATCGGTAATATTTTTTCTCTTATTTTCAGTAGCTAAGAGGCTTTTTTCCCCCTACTTTATGAAATTTTGCCTTGGCCAGAAGTTCCAGGAAAATATTTTAAAAGATATCATTGATAGTGAATATCTTTGTCTTATTCTTATTTTAAGGTGGGTATTTATTACCAGGTTATGGAAATATCTTCTATCTCAAGTTTTCCAAGTTGTGTCAGGTTTTTTCCTCAAGAATGGATGTCTTCATGGTCATTTCAATGGAAAGGTAAGAAGAGGCATGTCTATGACAACTGCTGCCATCACCAGTTATGACTTTGCTTGTTACAGACTACACATGTGAGTGGCTCTGACCCCTTGTAAAACTACACTCAAGGCAACACACAGCATACTAGAGGCTGAGGGAAGGAGAGGACCCCAGGTATCAGCTTTTTCATCTCTCTGCAGAAGTAGAAACAGCCATCTGGAAAGGCAATTGATTTTGTGACTAACACCAGAAAGTTGGTCCTTCTGTGGCATTTCACTTCTGAGGAATCCGGATATTTATCCCAAATATTTTTGGCAAAAAAAATTGCCAGAGCTCCAAGGAGGATTAAGCAGATGCTGCTGGCCTTTTTCATTCTCCTTGTTCTTCTCTGTTCTCTTTCCTCTTCTTTCTCCCTTTTTCTCTTCTCTCTTCCGTTTCCTACCCTCTCCCTCTCCTTCGTTTCTTCCCCTATCTCCTCTCTCCTCCTTACCCTTCTTTTCTTTCCTCTCCCCGTTCCAAACTCCCTTTAACTCTATCACTTCTTTACCCATCTCCCTGTCTTCAACTTCTCATCTTCCTTCATCATTTTCTCATTTTTCCTCCCTGCTCCTCCCTTTCTCTTTCTCTTCTCTCTACTTCTTTCTCATTTTCCACTTATAGTTTATTCTTTATTTTCTCTGTCTTTCCTACAAGAAAAATCAGTTAAAAGGAGAGAGAGAGGGAGAGAGAGAGAGAGAGAGAGAGAGAGAGAACATTATTTGATAATGTTTTGATTGCCAAAGACTGAAAGAGGCAAAGGCTATTTTATTACTCATTAAAAGGGCAGAGCCCACATTTCTCATCAAAGCTGGAGGAAAAGTTGCTGATTGCTGCTGCCCCTCGCACTTCAAGTAAGCTTGACACAAAGCCATAGAGTCAAGGGCAGAAGGACAGAAGGCAGGTTCTGACAGTCTCCTGCACAAAAAACTCCCCCTCTCTACTCCACTCAGCACCGCCCCCATGTGCCACCCATGTGCTCACACGTGCTCCCTCCCCCACTCACTGCAGGTTATCTGACCTGGCCACCTCTCCAGAGCCCCCATGTACATGCACAGGCCTTCACTTGTCCTTCTCATCTCTATCCTTGGCCTATGATCTCCTCATCTTCACCTTCACAAATCCTCCCCAACCCACCAAGCTGAGTTTAAATCTCATCTCTTCTGAGAAGCCTTCCGTGACAACCCCAGCTTTCAGAAATTTTCTAGCTCTAAAATCCTACGAAGCCACAGGATTCCAGCACTGGAGGAAACTAAAACTCACCTAGCCCAGCATCTGCCCAACCAGAATACTTCTGGGACTTCAGGAAGCTAAATTACTTACATAAGCAAACAATATCTATTAGTCCTTAGTAGTGAGAAAAAATAAAAATATATCCTCTGTGACTGAGAAATCATATATTATATTCTTTCCCATCGTTTCTCAGTTAAAGTATAAGCTTCTCAAAGTCAAGAATTACAACTGAGCATTCTTTTTATTTCCTAAATTGGCCAACATTAGCCAAACACATAGTAAACACTCAACAAGAACTTGAATGAATAAATAAATGAATGAATGATGGCCAAATGAATGGAGTAAGTAACTGAATAAATGTGGCAAGTATGTAAATAAATGAATGATTCAGAGAGTGTCAGAATAAATGAATGACTGTAGGAACAAATCATTAAGCTGTTGTTTTAATAACTCAGCTAGGGTAAGAAATGCCAAGGAAATGTCTTTAGCAATGATTCTCTTCTTAACGATGGAGAAATCTGAAACGAGGCTGAGGACAGGCTGAGGCTGGAAGGTGTTGGAGTGAAGAGTAAAAAGCACTAATTTAAAATCCAAACACCTGGGTTAGGTCCCACACATGCCTCTCACATAACATTACAGTAGTCCCTACCTGCCTCCCTCTCAGTGTTGTTTGAGATCAAATGAGATCGTGGACAGGAAAGTGTCAAACTCTAAAGTATTGCATATATACCTTATTGTGCCTTTTAATCACTATACGAGGTCAAAGGAAGTCAATGGTGGACCAGGTTTTGTCTGTTTGGGAGTGGAACCAGGGCCACATTGTAACCGGGAGAGCCCATATCCACACTGGTGCTGCCTATCTCAAGCCTAGGCTGCTCTCCAAACTGCAGACACTCAGGACAAGAAGAGACGCTCAAGGGCAGTGGAACGCTAAGGTTGACCTGGGACTTGCTCTTGGGAAGGGCTGCAGACAGGAAAGGCTTCTCATCTCCTGTGTACCACCCACAATGGAAATGTTGGGTGCCCTCCTGGACCCAGCCCTCCACTCTCGCCCACACCCCCCTTTGGACTGTGGAACTTTCAGCACCTGTGTTTTGCTGAAGCACACTTCTGAGTGTACTGGGCAGAGGAAATGGAAACCTTGAGGCCTGATTCACACTTACCAATACTCAGAAAGTCCCTGAAACAGCCTCCACGATGAGGACTCTCCTACCCATCCAGGTGCCCCAGCCTTGTGAAGGATGTCCCAATTCGCTGATGGTAGCCATGTGGAAGGCACAGCCATGGGGAGCCCTGAGGAACAGCCCCCTCACTGTAGCCATGACAGCTCATATATTTCACCAGAGTCTTGGACCCCAGATGTCAGCTACACCAGAGGTTTTCAAGTACTTTTTAAGCAATGGAAATCTGTCTTTGATTAGAAGCCCTCATGAAACCCCAGTCATTAGAACAGATATAAGTAGAGATGCCTCCAGTTGGATTGGGGATAAAAAGCCTTGAATCCCTCGTTCTTCTCCATCACCCACCCTCCACATACTTATAGTCAGGTACCACCCATTGAAGGCACCTGAGACATTTCTACAAATTTCTAGGACAGTGCCAAACACAGAACTCTTTTTAAAGATGGGTAAGACAAGTCTGAGCCAAGATCAAGCAGCACATTAATGGTAGAAGTAAGGCCGGAATCCTTGCTCCATCTGCCAGCCCAAGACCCATGCAGAAGTAGAAGGGCTATGCCCATGGTAATTACATTCTGAGTCAGAGTGGAATGGTAAAGAAGCACCAATAGGGGTTGTCAGGCCATCTGCTTGGATGATATGGTCTTACCCCATAGACTGCTCTTAATTTCAACTGTTGTAAGAGTGTATTGGAATCTTGGGTTACAGATGGAATCAATTAATCAGCAGGAGCATGACAGCCAGGGGCCTAGGTTCTAGCTTCTACTCTAACTCTTACCTGCCAGAGACCTTAGGTCAATGGCTGACCTGGGTTTGACTCATGGTCTCTAAGATCCCTTCCAACTTCAGTACTTCATACACAGGTAATGAGGTGAAACTTTATTACCGACAGTCAGTATGAGAATTTCTCTAAGGAACGAAAGGTCGTTACTTGGGGAGATACCCTAAGGTCTGAAGGCATTAATGTGTGCCAGATCCAAGACCATGTGAGAAAAGGCCAACTTGCTCTGCAGAAAATTAGTAAATAATTGGGGATCCCTTAAAAGGGGGAAAGGGAGAAGGGAAAGGGAGAATCAAAGAAAGGGGGAATTAGGGAGCAGAAGATGATGCAAAGCTGTAAGTTAACTGGAGTAGAAAGCAAGAGAGAAGTATCTGGTGGTGAGGTGGTCAGAAGGGTATTTTAAGGATGGAAACACGTAATGTTCAACTTGAACTTGTTTGCATTGCCATGATGTAAGTCCTTCCTTCATTCTCACCCCCTTGTATCTTCAAATAAATCTGCCTCACCCACAAATTCTTTGTACCAGCAGGTTATTCTGTGGAAAATGAGAAGAGGCTGAGCTTCCCGTCTGGGTCCATGCGCTGTGAGATGAAGATAGTAAGTGTGAAAGCAAGAGTCTGAGGCAGCAAGAGCAATCGAATGTGTATCTCCTAGGGAGTCTGAGAAATCTTGGGGCCACTGAATCACTAAGGGGAAGGAATTTTGAGGAGGTCTATGTCAATCATATCTGGATCTCAAGAGACAGAGAAGACACCATGTAACAGATAAGCTGTTCTGAACCATATGAAATATTTATGTTGTACCTACCATATGTCCAGTCATGAGCGCTGGTCTGTGAGAACTCAGAGAAGAGAGAAGCAGTGGTGATTACATTTTAGTGTGCCTAAGTAGGGACAACCTTGGTGCTTGCTAAAGATGAAAGTTCCTAGGCTCCACATCACAGATTCTGATGCAATAGGACTTGGCCAAACATTAGGATGAGGTGGTGATATGATCCCAGCCCTCAAGGAGTTTACAATGCCACTGACTACTTTAGTAACAGGATTCACCTGCAGGCTCCTGGCCATCTTCTGGCCTCTATTACTTCCTGTTGGTCAAGAGCCCCAAGACCCGGCTCTGAACAATTAATCTTGGCAAAGAGCCTTGGAATCTGAGCTCCAGACAGCCAACACTGCTGTCACTGGCAAAGAAATTCTTCTCTGCCAATGTGAGCCCTTGAAATGCCGTACCTTCTAGATGGAAAAACTCATTGATTTGAGCTCTAAAACCCATGGTACATGCCTAATCTCGTGTGCACAGTGTCTCAGCCTGTTTCCAGGACCTGATTCCTTTCCATCTGGGACCAATGATTTCACCTGTCTTTCTCTGCCTCGGCTGGCTTCTTTGGAATAACCTTAGCCACCTTGCCTTACCCTCTCCTAGAACTTCTCTCTGACACAGTTGAGTTGAGAGAAATAAGACAATGTTAGAAGACAGAAAGGAATTGGTACAACCACTATGGAAAACAGTATAGAGGTTCCTCAAAAAACTAAGAGGTGATCTACCATATGATCTACCAGCAATCTCTCTACTGGATATTTACCCCTAAAGACTTGAAAATTCATATCCAAAAAGATATTTGCACACCAATGTTCATAGCAGCATTATTCACGGTGGCCAGGACATGGAAGCAACTGAAGTGTCCCATGATAGATGATTGGATAAAGAAGCTGTGGTACATATATACAATGGACTATTACTAAGCCATAAGAAGAGATGAAATACTGCCATTTGCGATAACATGGATGGAACTCGAGATAATCACGCTAAGCGAAATAAGCCAGACAGAAAAAATTGAAAACCACATGATATCACTTATATGTGAGATATAAACCTAAAAGCAACAAACAAGCAGGACAAACAAAAAGAGATTATTGGACATGGACAGTAGACTAGTGGTTGCCAGACGGTAGGGGGGACAGAGGAGGGAGACAAGGTAAAGGGGGTCAAATATGTGGTGACAGAAAGAAATCTAACTGTGGGAGGTGAACACACAATGCAATATATATGTATGTAGGTATGTACGTATGTGTATGTGTATATATATA
>NW_006442512.1:5881012-5914124 GCF_000325575.1 Pteropus alecto
GGAGGGAGGGAAGGAAGGAAGGAAGGAAGGAAGGAAGGAAGGAAGGAAGGAAGGAAGCAAGGAAGGAAGGAAGGAAGGAAGGAAGGAAGAGAGAAAGATTTCTCCAACAGAGCTGAGTATAGCCTGGGGTGCTAGAGCCAGATAGAGATTAAACCATGAAGAGGCACACCAGGAAGTCAGTCCAATGGGAGAGAAAGAGCTCTGTGTACTCCGTGGTTATTGAGGATGACTTAAAAGGAAATAGAAATGGAAAAAAGAAATCAGAGTTTCTTTCACTCATTCATTCATTCATTCATCCAATAGACATGTGCCAAGGCCCTTCTGCATAGGGATACAAGCCTAAGTGAGCTCAGCCTTTTTTTTCAGGAGCACACCATCTAGTAGAGGGTGAAATTTTTCCTTGAAAGTTGATGAGATTCTGAGCAGTCAAAAGCTGGTGGAAAGACAAAAATGTGGAAGCAAACGGTAGGCTCAAGAGCCAGTGGATTGACCAACCTGAGTAGAATAGAAGTATATGGAAACACATTTTAATCCAGCAGATATTTTCTGTGCTCTGAACTAGGCCTGGGCTAGGTGCTGGGGACATAAAAGCAAATAAGGCAAATCTCTGTCCTGAATTGCTTGAGCCTATATTATCATCTAGAAAGTGCAAAGGAGCCACATGGCAGACACCTCCTCTCACAAAGCATTGCAGGCAATCAGCGTGGATTACGCAGCAAATCCAGAAGTCTCACCTTCCAGCAAAAGGACTGGTCTGCCGCTGCTGTAAAGATAGCCATGGGTAGGGAGGGCTCCAGCCACCTGACAAGAGATGAAATTTATTTTAAACAGATAATCTCCCTGCCCTGCAATTAGGTCTCTGGCTCTGCCTGGAGGAAACAGAGCCTTAATGAAAACAGCCCAAGAAAAACAAATAGCTGGGCTGGTGCTCTTGAAGACTTTCTAACCTACACGTACAAGCATAAAGCACCTACAAAGGCAGGTGGATGTAATCCCAGACTATGTTGCTTTCTTTTGAAAAATGACCCTGGTCAGAGCAGTCAAGAGGGAAACTCCTTTCTCAGATGTGTACAGTGAAGGCTTCTCAGGTCAGAGCCAGGGGATCGAGGTGGTTTTAGGTGGTGATGTTTTAAGCCAGGAAGGCAGTGTGGGATCATCAGCCAGAGCTGAAGAACAACTTGTTGATGGGGTGAGGAACTTTGGAGGACAACATCCTGACCTGGGATTCAGAGAAAGCCTGGCCCCAGTTCTGCTCCATCAAGCTGTGTGACTTTGGACAAGCCCCTTTCCCTCTCTGGTCCCACTCCTCAGTTCGCCACCTTACTCTTCATGCTGGGCCAGTTTCTATAATTATAAGACTAAGAAATTGTTACTTTTAAAGAAGTAGAGGTCAAGAACAAGGAACAAGAGTTGAGGCCATGGACAAAGCAGGAGCTTCCAGAAGCAGATCCTGATCTTTGGCTAACATAACTGGAGGTCGTTAGAAAATGGAGTCGTGGTAGGTGGAAGTTCTCAAGAGTGGTTTCCCTAGAAACAGATTGTATGGAGCGGGATGTCCTTTTCATTTGGTTTGGGATGGGGCTTGGCTTCTACCTCCCACCAAATAGCTTGAGGCTGAAATAAATCCTCTGTATGTGCTGACCATTCTCTGAGACCCTCCGACACGTCCTGGGAGATGCTGAAGAAATGAAAATCAGAGAAGGACCTAAACGTCCAGCTTTGCTTCAATTCAGAGGAGGAAGAGAGGAATCCAAGGACTTTCTCTCCACCTCTCTGCCAGTAGATAGTTTTTTAAAAAATACCTCCTTTGGGGGTTCCCACGGTCATCTCAGAGCCAGTGGAACTGAGTCTGCCCCACAGCCTTGCCTGCCCTGGCATTCAGTGCTCACTGATACGTTTTGAGCCCTTTGACTTGCCTCCTCAGGCCTCAACCTTGAACCCACTCTGTGAATTAGATTTTGCTCAAAACACAGTGTTCCCAGAAGCTGGACAAAGGTCAGGAATGCTTGCTTTTGAAAAGTCTCCCCATTGTTTCTCTCCATTGCCTTGTTTCATGTCCTTGCCAGAACCCGAAGCCTTGATCTCCTGTCCAAGAGGGTCTGGGTGATGGCCAAGCCTGATGTCAACCAACTGTCAAACCAGTGTCCATGCCTCCACAAGTGACTTATCACCAGGTCTCTTCCCTGTGGTAAATGCAGAACTTTGGACGGGAGTCCAGGGTTAGGTGGGAGGGAACTCACTATCTGTGGGAACAGAATATCTGATTCTGTAGAGGAAGGAGGAAATTCCCCCTCCTTGGGAGAACACTGCTGACCTTCGGCCCAAGGGAGCATGTCCCAGGTATAGACTGGAAAGTAGCCCGAGAGGGCATCTTTGAACTCAGAAGTATTTTTAAAAGTAATAATGCAGGTAAAACTAGAAGGCATTCAAAACACGATTGGAAGAAAGAGTGAGAGTGATCAAGAAAGGGAGCAGAGACGAGAGTAGAGGGAGAGAAGAAGGAAGAAAGCGAATCATGTTACTTCCTAAGGGGTCAGTTTCATCATCTGTAAAATGTGAATACTATCAGCTCCATCAGGCTTGCTGTGAGAATTAGAAGGCATCCGATACAAAGCTGACGCTCCAAAATATCAAGAGGTGAAGGAACAGCCTGGCGAAACACTCACAAGAGACAGAGCCAAGATTGCAGCCCAGGGAGATCTGACTCTAAAAATCACAATAAACTACTGCACCTTCTTAGAGATAATGTCACTGAGGTAATGTCATTTAGTCACATGGTCTTTTCAGACAACGTGATAACTCTCACCCAGGGGTGCTCAGAATTCCCCGCAGACCCCAAATAATAAGCCAGGGGAAAACCAGCTCATGCCGGGACTCACCAAAGGAAATAACCTGTTGAGAGATTGGGAAGGAGGTAGGGAGAAACCAGTAAACCCCAGGTTTCTCTTCAGGCCCCTGCCACCTAATAACTTCAAGCCACAAAGGTACTTTGTTTTGATTCACGACCCAGGAGCCTCCCAGTCTTCATAGCCTTCCCACACCCCAAGTACCATATAAGTTCCCACACGTTTTTCTTTTTCCTTTAACTGTCTCAGTGCCAGCACAGAAATCCCCCGGGCCTCCCTTGCATCATCAGGAGCTGATCAGCAGGCCCTATAGTCACTCAGGGTCACCTATGTTAGGCAGAAAGGTAGGGAGCCCAGGGTCCAGCTCTGGAGCATGTGAGACTATGGTCAGATTTTGGGCTCTGTCTTTCTGCAGTGCTAGTTTATCAATATATGCAGGAAGGAATGAAAGACTTCCCAATCAAGGTCAAAATTAACAGAATTTGTATAATTCCCAGGACACAACAACTTTAATTTCTTTTAAAATGTGCGGTCGAGACAATAAGGATTCTCTTCCCTTCACTAAAAGAGACAGGAGTGACCTGGAAGCTTCCTGGGGTAGGAGATGAGAGCATTTTGGCTGAGGGCATCCATGTCACAGGCACTGGATCTTTAGATCCATTCGATCCTCCAGGCCACCCTCAGGAGAGGTGGGACTTTGTCTCTTTCAGGTGCGAAAACTGAAACTCCAAGAATATAAATGATTTACCCAAGGACACACCAGATTCCCACTTAATGCTGCTGACATTCAAAGCCATATTATCATTACCTTTTTTCCTAGGTTTTTAAAGTCTTCCCAAACAAGACCCAATCTCTTCCCTCTCTGCCTAAGATCATGGTGCTCTTAAAATCTCCTGGATCTAAAATCCTCTGCCAGCTATGCACTTCATTAAAGACGAAGATAGAGCACTCCTGGATTTGTTTTCAAGATCCCTGTAGAGGAGCAAATGTTAGTCAATGATCAGGACTGAAAACATTTTCAGTGTTCTAGTAAAGTTTATCAAAATCGATGTGCCAATTAGCAGCCAAGCACTAGTCCGGGCCCATGCCAGGCATGTTGCAGGATTCAAATGAAGTCCAAGAAGATGTTCTTATCAACGTGGTTGGTTAGATAAGACATAGGAAACAGCAGAGACCAATGTGTGATGGTTTTTACACACAAGTGTACAAAAACTTGGCTCTACCACTGCCTGACATCGGGCAAGTGTTTTCATCTCTGAGGCTCCATTTCCTCATTTGCAAAATGGGAAAAATGATGCTTTCTTCTTACAGAGTTATGAGGTTTACTCAAGGCAATCTGTGCAGCACAGTGCCAGCGGAACAAGTTCTTAATAAATGCTAGTTAACATTGTTGTGGTTGCAAGGGAGGCTGGGAACTAATATTTTTTAAGCAGCTCCTATGTACCCAAGACATTCAAGAAATTTTCAATCCTCAATCTAGTTAGTCCTCTATTATCTTCATTTTCTAGATGGGAAAACTATAGTTCAGTGACTCATCACACAATTATTCAGTAACAAAGTGAAGAGTTGGAGTCAGGTCTGTCTGATATTAGGATAGATACGAACAATAAGCTCAAATAAACAGGTTTTTACTTTTATTTCCAGTATTGCTGGGACCCTGAAATCTCTAGGATGTCCTGAACCAAGCTGTACGATAGAACATTCTGTGATGATGGAAATGTTCTAACTTACACTGGCCAAAACAGGAGGACACTTCACCTGAAATGTGGCTAGTGTGATTAAGGAAATGAATTTTTAATTTTATTTAATTTTAGCTCATTTAAATTTAAATAGCTGCACATGCTAGTGGCTGCCTCATTGGACAGCAGAGGTCTAGACTACAGCTCTGCCACCCTCTTTAAACTTGCATCCAAGCCCCTGCTGACCCATTCCAATATCTCTTTGATGATGAGTCACTTGCTCAGGCCTGCCTGGCCCTGCATTCCCAACTCACATCCCATTTCAATCCCTACCTCTAGCCCCTTAGATCTGGTGACACTTCCTCCTCCAGTGCTCTTGTTTCCTATTGCTTCCAGTGAAAACATCCCAAACCAGGTCCGGGACCCTTCGATCTTCATCTTTACTTTAATATCCACCCCCTCAAATCTACCAACACCTCAGATCCAGATCCAGATACCCTGGAGGAGTGAGGAATGAAGGGAAACAAAGAGACAGAATGTTCAAAACTGAGAAATCCCAGGATATTTGGTTGTTTCCATATGAGAAATACAAAGAAAATTAGTTAAATTGCCTGCTTCAGGGAGCTTACACAGTAAATGATACACTGAAAATACAAGAGAGAGAGCAATATCCTTGCAGTAAGCACAATGCAAAGAAGCAGTACAGCTCCTCAAGGCCAAATGTGCTCCCCAAGCTCAGAGAAGAGAAAGGCCCCTCTGGGCTGGTTTCCCAGGGGTGATCCTAGGAGAAGATGGAGGGCTGCCTTCCTTACGCAGGCTCTGGCCTCCTCCATCCGGCTCTCACCTAGAAGGGCTGTCTGAGGGACATCTTGTCCTCCACCTTCAGGAAATGGATAGAAGGAGGAAAGAATAGGGCCCTGCATTCCTCTGGAGTCCTCTCTGCCAGGCAGAGGGTTAGCAGTGACCAAGTTCCTCTATTGAAGTCCATTGCTCCTATCAGGTAGTCCGCACTTGCAGGCATGGTTCTCTTGTCCCTTCTGGCCAGGGACAATAGCAACTCCATGCCATTAGTCCCAGAATGCTGCAACATCTCTTGTTGCTTCCCCTGTGTCCAAGCCACTCCCTTAAACATTCCCTTCCTTAACACTCTTCAGTCCCCCTTTCTGATGCATCATCATCCATTTCTTGCCAGAACCGCAAATGATACAGGGTCTATGCTGGGTCTTAAAGGATGAGTAAGATTGAGGCAGGCAGAGAAAAAGAGAAACTCAGCAAAGCAGGAGGACACTAAGGCAGAAGAGTCAACGTCCTGCTCAGGAGGGCAAGGCCAGCGGGTTGGAGAGGGGTTCTGGGTGGGGCAGCTGGAGCTGAAGCTGGGGCCAAGCTCTGGAGCCCTTCATCACCAGGAGTTAGGGCTGCAAGAGTAGGAAACCAAAGGACCCACATCGAACCAGGATGATGCACTGTTTCAGGGGCCCTCGTGTATTGAAAGTTTCTATGAAACCAGCTATGGTTATCACATAGGCGACTGGCTTTTAAGAGTCTCATGAGTTAGCCAGGTGACCACTGGGGAATAAACAAAGCCACACTTGAATAGACTCCCGCTCTGGCTTCCTTAGTGATCAAGTGAGTAAAATTCCATTAATATTTGAGTATGTCTATCCTGTATCCAACGACATATGGAGTCATAAATACATACTTCTGTCTGTTAGACAGGAACGTTCAAATCCTGCCTCTTGGTATCTTATTAGCTAAGCAAATGCAAGGACATATTATATAGTACATAAGTATAAATATATCATAGTGATCACCATATTTGTCAATTTCCCCCTGCATAATTCAAATCTACTTTAGTTTGGGGGAAAATATTTTATACCATATGCCATTTGAACAGAGTATGGCATGTCTAAATCCTATTTGCAATGAGAATGGGCTATTCTTTGGCAATAACTTGCAAATCTCAGGAAAGCATATTGACCTCTGCTGCCTCTATAGCCAAGAGATTGTGGGCACCTTGGCTGATATTTGCAAAGATGGAGCTGTCAGAGCCACTGTTGCTCCCTTAGCTGAAGGAATACAGAATTCTTTAATGGAATCATGCATTCGTACAGAGAGAACTATGCTAATACTTTAAAAGATAGATGAAAGTTTTCTGAGTATATTTCTGAGCTAAGAAAAAGAAAGACTGCTTTAGCTGAAATTTTTCCAAGATACCATGATAATGAAAAGATTTTTGCGTCATTTGCTCCCACTGGTTTATTTGCTGAGTGTCAGGATAACAATACTTTGATCTTTAGCAGCATTTTTTAAAGAAAGATTTTACAATGCTTGTTCTTTTTTTTTCAGGTAGTTGAAAACATTAATTACCTAAATAGACCTAAGATTTCAAGATTAAGTGCAATTGCTGACTTGTTTGTATTTTCTTCCTCCATCTTAATTCATTCATGTGAATCAAAAGTCCACTGTGAAGAACACACGGAAGGTGAAATATAAATGTTCCAGTGACCCATTTAAAGCATTACCAATTAAACTACTGCTTCTTGAAAATCATTAGCCAATTAAATTGACAAATTTTAAAGTATCTGTATATTTGCCAAGGGAGTATAGAATGATACAGCATGCCTACACATTTCTCTGTAGAATGTTATCTGTTCATTTTATTTTTGACAATTCCTGCCTCTGTATCTTAAGCAGAACATTCTTTATCCAAATTAAAACCAATTAAAAACTATTTAAGGAACATTCTGTGACAACAACGTTTAGCAAAATTAACACCACTCACTGCAGAAACAAGGCAGCAGAAGTTGAGAAACTTATCGATGATTTAATTTCACTAATGCCAAATCACGATGGACACATTTGAAATTTGCTTCTAGTTTTCAAGTTTATTTGTGTTGACTGAATATTTCTAGCTGTTAACATGTTTTACTTTAGAGTACAAGTTTGGAAGTTTGCTTAGTTATTTTTCTATTATATCAGGAGAGAATGATACTATGAAATGAATAAAGAAAACACAGATCCTAAAGGGTAGAGAATACCTTGCTTTCCAAGCAAAGCAGTGTCTCTACCATCCCAGGTGGAGGAAGGAAGTTTTTCTCCTTGCCCAGCAACAAGTCTAGCCAATTAGAACCATTGCAAGTCAGCCAATGAGAAGCCATTATCAGCCTGAGCTCTCACTTTCCTCCCAGGGAGTTCATGCAAAGCACCCCCTCCCAACATCCTCCTTTTACTCTATAAAGTAACATTCTTCTCCTTTGTTTGCTGGACTTGCCTATAGTTTTTCCTATAGCACGCCAGTCCTGAATTGCAATTTTCTGCTATTTCCAAACAAACCTGTTTTGTTGTTGTTTTTGTTGTTGTTATAAAAATGACTGGCTATTTTTAAGGTCAATAATATTAGTAATCAATACAGTTTCTTATTTTATTGTACATAGGGAAGGTGCCACATTAAACTTCTACTCTGAACCCATTTTTACGGATTATGACATTGTATCAAAGGAGAATCTAAAATGGCAATATTTATACAGCAAATAGCAAAAACTATACCATTACAGTTCTTCAGAAGGGAAAAAGAAGAAAACTGAGTGCTCCATCTGTGCTAGGAAATGTATCATGCATTTTACTACATTATTAATTTTCATTTTCCCAACAACTTTGAAAGGCAAGAATGTTTATCACCTTTTCACAAGTGAGAGGACCATCACTCGAGGAGGTTAAGTAACTTGCTCAAGGCCAGGTGATGTGGCCATATTTCACCCTGGGTCTGTCTGGCTTCAAAACCCTCTCATAAGGGCAGAGAGGATCATTCCCATGAACCCAAGATCATGAGATGTTTCCTGCCTGCCTAATGACCATCTCAAATAGTGGAGCTGGGGGTCACTGAGGCAAAACTTGGCCTTCTGATATGATCTGAGGGCACATTTGGCATCAGTCCAATTCCTTGGCACAGCTCCAAGAGCGTCCCCATTTGAGTTGAGGGCACTCGAAACATTAGCTCCACGATTAGACTTGTGAGTTAGGTGCTCAAAGGGACAGCCTGGTGCAGGGGAAAGACTTAAGTATATGAATCCCAGCTCTGCCACATATAGACCTTGAGCTAGGCACTAAAACCCACTGCACCTGTAAAAAAAAAAAAAAAACTTTTCTGTAATGGGTGACAGGGGTGGGAAATAACCTATCCAACATTAAAAGGCTGTCTGGTGGAGTAAATTAAATGATCTGTGAAAAATCCTTGAAAAGGAGCATATACACAGAAGGTGCTTAATGAGTATCGGTTGCACGTGAAAGCTATTAAGTCTGCCGTGAAGGGGCACTGCCCCAGGTTCAGAGTGCTGCTTTAGATCCTCGCTGTTCAAAGTGTGGCCCATAGACTGACATCATCAGCATCACCTGGGGGTTGTTAGAAATGCAGAATATTGGGCTCTACCCCAGACCTACTGATTTCAAGTCTGTTTTTAACAAGATTCGAGTGTACACATTCAAGTTTGAGAAGCACTGCCTTAAGCCTCCAGGTCTAGCTTTCTCCAGCAATTCACTTTTCAGTTATTCCTTATCACAAAAATAGAATCGAAAGGGTTTTTGAAGATCATCCAATGGAGTAGTGAATGCATGGCATAGATGCTGCCATTCCCTTCCCAGGGACCAAGGCAGACATTACTAATCAATCAGAGAATTCTTTTTCACTGAGCTCAGAAGCGGCTGCATTATTCCTCACAACTCACTCTGGGAATGCACTCTGTCTCTTGGAGTTAATATAGATATGAAACCTTACTACCCCTGCCATGCTTTATTTATAGTTGGGCCTTATCTCCAGTTTAAGCCTGTTTTCCCAACTTTACATCTAATTTAACATTGATCCCCTACAAAAGTGTTTGATAAATTATATGGTTACACTAAACAGAAAGGTAGTGCCACCAAGGTTAAATGATGTCCCCGAAGTAGAAAATTCTATTCCTCTGGTTCACTCTTCTGTTTTTGTCCCAGTCCCTCTCTGTTCCACCATCCATATCAATGTTTTAAACCAAGAGAGGGAAGACTTGAAACCTCGCAAAGAACCTATGAGTTATGCACTCAAAAGTCAACGTTAGAAAGACACTAGAAACTTTTTTAAATGCTCTGAGACCTCGAACCACACTCCTGTGTGCCCTGGCAACTGAGTCCTGTCTCCTGCTGGGAGTCGGAGCCAGGATCTCCACCACCAGGAGAGAATGGCGTGCCAAGCCAGCCTCTCTCCTGTGGCCTTCACCCAGTTTTCCAGATGCCCGCCTCAAACGTTATGTGCAAAGAACTCCAAAGTGGAAGTGCTTTTCTGAACTTAATTTTTGTTTGCATGTAATAGGAGATTGATGCCCCCTCTAAGCAGTTGTGCCAATCAACCAGCGGGAAGTTGCCCATGTTTTTGGAAGGCAAAACATTAAGAACTGGAATACAGTGTAGGCATACATATCGGCTGGATCCAATTTTAAGTGAAAATTTATGGTAGATTCTTGTAACCACATTAAGGGCCATTGTCATTCACTTGAAATCGGTTTAACATGGAAACCATCGTGAGTTCATGGAATATAAATATTTGTCTATATTTTTTTGCCAGTACCCCAGAGAGACTAGAAAATGTTGGCAGATTGGTGTTCTATAAACACGCTTACAAAGGGGGAAAAATAAAGAACCTGACTCTTGTTGGGTTAAACTATTTGTCAACTTTTCCATTTCCTCAGTCAGAAGATAATTAAACAGTAAGCAGATGTCAGAATCTAATTGGTTCAAGGAAAGATTGCTCAATGACTTGTGGTGCTTGTAATTTTTATGTACTGTCTGTAAACAGTTTGGTTGATACGAGAAGCAGAAAGTCACCCAGTTAGTTTTTCTCTCCATGGTGGCAGAGGCTCTCCCAACAAGCAAGAAAGTTCCCGAAACAGTGCTTTGGACATATCGGAATGGAGAGTATCTTTGGATTTTCAGAAGAAGAGAAGAGGGAAAAAAAGAGAGGGAGAAATAGAGCAGAGATGATGGGGAAGATGGAGGCGAAGAAGGGAAGATGGAGATGAGGAAAGGGACAAGTTGAAAGGAGAGAGAAAAAGAATAGGGGAAGATTCATAGAAAGGCAGCGTTTGTGCAAGGGGTGGGGACCAAGTATGGTCCAATCAAAAGAACTTGGTCTTCAGAGTCAAGCTCACTGTTTGATTCCATCACCTCCCACCTGTGGGACGTTGGACCATTTCTTGACCTCCTTGAAGGCAGTCCCTCATTGGGCAATTGAATATAATAATCTCTGCTCTGGTTCCATTATAGGCTTGTTGTGAAATATAAAGAGTAAGAAATATGGAAGTCTCAAAATTATAAAACACTATGCAATTGCTTTAATTTGCCTAAAAGAATGGAGAGAAACTGGGTGAGAATTTAAACAAAGTGAGGTCTGTGGTAGGTGAGGGAGAGTTCTCCCTGTTTTGTGTTATGGTCTATTATTAAGGGTCCTACAGCAGTGCTGCTTGGAATCTAACGTGTTTCAGGGTTCAGTAAAACAGCTGTTTCAGATGCTACCACAGAGCCATGTTTCTCTCGAAAAATACACATGCACACACATGTGTACCCACGTGTACACTGATCTTTGTGAGATTCAAATATGAATACAGGGAGCCAGGTAAGAGACAGATTTGAGAAACAATCACCACGCTGTGTTTCTAACTTCAGTTCACTCATAACTGGTTAAAATGCATGTTTGTAGCCTCTCCCTTCAGGATGAATCTCTGCCCTGGAGGACTGTCCACTGCCTCTTGTAAATTAACCCCCATTAGAGCATCTCAGTGGCCACCAGGCATGCCAGCATGGCCAGTAAGACTTAAAGTCACATTCCTATTGTTTATTTAATTAGGTGGTCTGTTCAAAAGAACCAATCTACTAATGAACTATGGGGCTCACACTTTCTCTGAGACCACACAGCAAGGCATCGTCAGAGATGAGTCTTCTGTATGGGTCTCTCTCCCTGCAGGTTTTATTAACAATTTCTTCTCCTTGTTTCTTCAGGCCTGGAAGTGATAATAGTTCTACTGTGACTAGCCCAGGTGACTATATTATCCCTTGTGGTTATCCCACTCCCAGACAACACCTTAGTAAGTGATCCTTTGTAAATAAACCTTCCTCAAAGCAGGAAATCTTGGGCAGCCAGTCACAGAAGAATGAATGGGTGGTCCTGTGGGACTGGGGGGTGAATGAACAGAGGGACACAGAAAGACTTCCAAAGGAGAAGGCAGGCCTTTGTAAGGTTGGAGTCAAGCCCGTGTGGGAGGACAAGAAGTTTAGATAGGCAACAAGGGGGTGGAGGAAGACATTTTAACCAAGAGAGTAGTGTGGAGGTAGCCATGCTGCCTGTCTGTCTGGAGGGAAGAGCTTCATAGAGAAGGAATGAAGGTGACTGTTGAAAACGTCATTGAAAGCCAGACTGTAAGTACCTTGAAGGTGAGACTGAAGTCTGGGACTTTATTCCAGGGAAAACAGGAGTGGTTCTTTAACAGGAAAATGATGGTCCAATCACACTGAGTTATTTTAAGAACATTAATCTAGCAATGGGGAGCAGACTGTAGTATAACCAATGGGGTAACACTATCGTAAGGGCACAAAGGACGATCCCAAAAGTGACTCACCCACCCTCCCAGTTCTCCTCTCAGTGGGGGCAGAGGCAGTACAAGTGTCACCCGCAAAGCAATCTCACACTTACACCAGCCTCAAAAGAGCAGAGAGGGAAGTGTGTCACACTCTGAAGATATAAGGGAAAACAGAGTCTTGGAAGAGATCTCCTCTCAAAGCCGTCCACCCACAGCCCCCAGAATAAGGGTAGGCAATCTGTTTCTCCTGGCATCTGATTCAAAATGCTCCTGAGGCCAAGAAGACCTAAAAGAATACCTCTGCTCATGTGCGTGAGAGCAGTCCAACAGGGGACCATCTGTCTGAGGATGGGCCCAATGTGGGGGCAGAAACAGTAGCCCCCAAATGGGATGCTATTTCAGAGTTCCCAGGAAAGCATCCCCTGACTATCCCAGCCACTGACTGGAGATCACTCTGCTTAGTTCTTTATTAAAGAGAAACCCCCCAAGTGGTGGTGGGGGCCACTCTCTAAGAGGATTCTCTGGCACTGACGTCTTGGTGTAGATGTGTTTAGGAATGAAAGGAGTCCAGAGGCTCTGGTGACCTAAGACACTGCAGATACAGTGAGCAACTGAAAGGTTAAAGGAATGTAGATGTAGGAGACAGAGACTCTGCAAACTTCTGTTCAGCCCTATATCTCCTTCTTGAAAAGATTGATTTTAGTCTCAGATATGCATAGCGAGGGGCCCTTCTTCTTCAAGGGGCTCCACGCCCCACTCTAAGGTCCATTTCCTTGACCATCCCCTGGCAATGCGAGGGTCATCATAGTTTTGGAGTGGAGGGGGGGCAAAGGTCATGTGGACTAGGGAGGAAGCAGTTAGAGAGCTTGGATGAAGGTTAGAAGGGACGGCATCCAAGCTCTGGAACATTCAAATACTTAGAGGTCCAGTAGAAGAGACAGACACTACAAAAGAGGAGGGGGTCAGTGAGTTGGAGGGAAAACCAGAATGTGAGTATCCCAAAAGCCAGGAGGAGAAAAGGAAGAGGAAGTGGTCAGAAGCCTCAAACGCTCCTGGAGGGGCAAGTATCATGATGACGTTTATGGAGGTCATTGATGATTTTGATAAAAGCAGTTTGGGTGCAGTGGAGAAAACGGAAGACTGATTTCAGCCTCTCACCTACCTTCTGTGGTAGATATATTTATCCCCATTTTATAGATAAGGAGGCTGAAGCAGAGAGAGATGATCTGTCTTAACCAAAGCATAGGGTTGCCTATTATCCAGTTACCTGTTAGACTATTACCCTGCTTTTGCAATCATGGGGCCATTGGTGGGATGTTACCGATGAGGTTGATGGTGATGCTGGCAATGCTGACAGTGATGTTGGTGGTTGTTCAGATGTGGACATTGATAACGATTATCATGTAAAAATGACTGGTCTGTGGAAACAGAAGATCCACATCTACATTCCAGCCAGTCAGCAACACATAAGCTTTTCAATCTTTGGCCCTCAGTGTCTTTAGCTATGAAATGGAGATAATATTGCCTGCCTCAAAGGACTGCTGTGAGAAGGACGTGGCTGGAAAAGCACCTTGAAGTGCCTTTAACACCTGGCTCCTAGCAGGCCCTGAATAAATGCTTAATTCACTTGTCTTCAGGACAAATTTGAAGAGTGCGGTGGACTTCACTGAATAAGCCTTAGCCTCCCTAGCCGGATCCATCCTCTCCCAGCCAGAATAAATTCTAACTCCAAGATCAATCATGGCCATTTTGGTGACTGTCTGCTCTCACCAATTTATGCCCATACCTTGCTCTGGCAATGCTTCCTTGCCAGAATCCCCATCCTCATGTCTGTCGCCTTGGTGAATGAATGCCCTAAAGACTCTAAAAGGAAGAGGAATGGGAGAGGAATGAACCCTCACCGAGCACTATTTTGTGGTCAGCTCTCTGGTCTCATTCAGCTAAGAGAGAGGGGGTATAGGTTTATGAGTTCGGGCTTTGGAATCAAATGTGTCTGGATTCTGTACCTCCCTCCTTCAAGTCTTGACTCAAGTAGCACCTACTTCATGAGGCCCACCCTGCTCACCCTGTTTATACTGCACCTCCTGCTCTTAAGACCTTCTCTATCACCCTTACCTTGTTCTGTTTTTCCATTCCCTTTCTAACGTCCTGCATGTTTTTCTTATGGATTATGTTTGTCTGTCTTCTTCTACTGGAATGCAGTTCCAAAAGGCAGAGGCCATTCCCTGTTTTGTTCACCGACTCATCCCAACACCCGAAATACTGCCGGCACCTAGGATTGCTCACTGAACGTTTGTAGAATAAATGGAGTACCAGCTGAACCCTCAGCCACACACACATGGCAAGTAGCTTACCCATAACTGGAGTTGAACCAGATCTGTCTGGCTCCAAAACCAGAGCCCTTTGCACACCAACAAATTCAAGTTCCTTCTAGGTCACAGCCCCTCGCCTAATCCCACCCATCAGCTCTAGGACCTTTCATTATGAAGTCTCTCTCTTAGATGAATCCATTTAAGTGTCACAGGGCCAGGCTGCTATTTAAGGAAGACTGAGTGTTTTCTGGACTCTAAAGACCCTCAGGCCCAGCTCGGGCACCTCACCTGATGAGAGGACACATGCTTTGAGGTGAACCAGAGAGAAGAGCCGGGCCCACCCCTGCTGGGCTGGAGGGAAGCCCTCTTGGTTTAAATGCTCTGAAGGTCCAAGGGGGCAGGAGGTAGGTCCACTCTATTTGCTCCGAGGGGTCCACCTACTGGGAAAACACAGGTAAGTCAAACAAGCCTGTTTGTTCTCCCAGTACAGCAAACAAAACCCAGAACTAATTCTCCTCCCAGGCCTCCCCCCTCAACCCAAGAGGCATGATTAAAGTAATGGGAAGACAAATATTTTCCTGGGGAAATGATAAAACTTGAGGAAGGAAAAGCAAACAGCATCTCCTAAAGGGCAGTTGTGGAGTTGGTGTGGAGCTGCCCTGGGAGCAGTTAGGGAAGATTCTGAAAGGGGAGGAAGGAAGGCTGTGGCCCTTGGGCTCCTGGTTTGGAGGTATGCACTGAGGGAAGTGGGAGCTTTTCTCAAAGCCCCCAGTGCACCAGGCACAGGGGGAAGTCGTGTTATTCATCCCCCTCACTATTAGGATTATCATCATTATTACTGAGGTGGAGAGAATTCAGGCCACATGGTCCAAGACAGGCCAGAGCTTGAGCTGCTAGCCAGACATGCTTAGTCTTGAATTCTATCATTCATTCACCCATTCATTTATTCATTTATGTATGCATTAAGTCATTCATTTATGTGGTCAGTTATTCAGCCTTTTTCACACATAGATACTGATCACCTATGGTGAATCAGGCTCTGGCCAGTACTATGTGATCTTCAGCAAGTTCTCTATTCCCTAAGAGCCTCCATGTTCTCATCCGTAAAATGGGCTGGTGCGGGATTGTTGGGATAAAAAGTAATGTTCAAAAGGCACCTAGTACAGGACCTGGCTCATGACTGACTTTCCAGTACAGTCATCTCGGAAACCTCTTTTAGTTTTATCTCCAGTTCTTTCCTCCTCTCTTCCCAAGCCCCAGCCATGTGTCCTCACTGTCCCACCTGTCTGTGGCCCATTCATTCTGGCCACTTGTCCTTGATCCGTGCTGTCCTCCCCACCTTCCGACCAAGCAACTTCCACTCAGTGGTCCCACAGGGACTCCAAATCAGTCTTCTCACCAACCTTTCATTCCATTGTTCCCCAAACCTAGTCCTCTTGTGCATTTCTGTGAAGGCACTTCCATCCCCCTAGCGTCCTTTCAAAACCTGGGGGACATCCATGGATCCCTTTCCTATTCACAAGCCCTCTCGCAATTTCCAGCTTGCCTCACTCACTCAGAACACTAGCTGGGGACCCACTTTCTCCTTCCTTTTTGGCCTCATAGATCCTGCTGAGACCTTAAAACTCTAATTCAGCACTTCTTCCTCCAGGGAACCCTCCTTCATCCCCTCAGGCTGAGTCACCCTGTCTTCCCAGAGCGCTTGTGTTTGCCTTGGCCAACACATCATCTCGTCTGGCCTGGGCCTGCCTCCTGCTCTCATGGTGAGATCCTCTGGGCCCAGGAACAGGGCACATTTACCTCTGTATCCTCAGGGTCTAGCCAAGGACTTGGCACCTGGAGGACTCAAGAAAGGCTTGTGGTGCATGACTCAGGGATAAGTCCTAAAGCTAAACAAGAGGCGGAAGCTCTGACATGAGACAAGTGGACTCACCACATCAACTGGGGGAGGATTGACAAAAGGGGGTGTCATGGACAGCTGCCAAGAGGAGGAAATGTAGAGAGTGAAGGAGGACAAATGTTAGCTGGAGGTGGGGGGGCGGAGTGAAAGGAGGTCCCAGGAAGAGGGAAAAGCATGTGCAAAGGACTGGAGGAGGCTTCGATAGCCCCTAAAAGATTGTGGATCCTCTGAAAGTCTCTCTGGGCCTTTTTCTACAGAGATAAAAAGGCCTTGGGGAATCCTGAGCTGAGGTGGGGCATGGTCACACTGTGTTTTAGAAAGACCCTGTGGGGTGCTGTGTGGATGAACAAGAGGTCAAGAGCTGTTACAGTCTCAGAGAGCCAACACCAAGGTCTGTGGGAGAGGTGCAGGAGCAGGTGGTGGCAATGAGTAGAGAGAGAAGCCGATAAAAGCTAGTGTATTTGGGGGTGGAATCAACACAATTTGGTGATCGATTGTGTGGGGGAGACAAGGGAGAGAAGAGGGGTCAAGAATGGCCCGTGAATGAGTATGTTCTTTGCTCAAAGTTCCCAAGGCTCCCAGCCAACCCTCTCATGATGATCTCTCACTTCCCCAAGTGAAGACAAGAGTTCAACCAGCACCAGCCATTCATCCAGACTCTGTCTTCCACTTCCAAAATCAGCCATCTCTGCCAAGGACTCAGATGTCAGAAGGTTCTTCCCATCACTGTGTTGAAAGTTAATCTGCTACTTCTATCCATTGGTCCTAGCTCTGCCCTAAAGCAAGGGGACAATGAAGGAGTGAGAGTCAGCCGGGGGAGAGAACCAGCATTTAATGAGCACTTACTGTGTTCCGGGCATGGTAAGAGTCACTTTATCTATGCATTTTCATTTACTCTTGCAATGCCATATAAAGTAATAGATTTATTATGCTAATGGCTAACGGCAGAGCATACTGCTTGGGGTCTAACACCAGTTCTGCCATTCTTGACCTTCGTGATCCTTTGCAAATTACTTAACTACTCTGAATCTCAGTTTTTTCACCTAAAAAATGATGATATTAATTACCCCTAATTCACTGGGTTGAAATTGTAGGCATAAAGCACTGATCACAGTTTTTAGTGTTGGTTCAATATGTAGTATCTATTCTTATTGTCCCATTTACAGGTGAAGAGACAGCATATGATCACGTGTTGGGGTTGAAATTCAGACCCAGATCTCTTGGCTCAGGGCCAGCACTCTTTCTTTCTCCCACCATGCTGCCTGAGGCACTACTAAGAAACCAGTCCACGGGAGTGGTACAGATGGCACCAGAGGCAGCTGCTGGTGCTCTGTGAAGGAGTGGCACTAAAGGGAGCAGAAGTAGGGGACTGACACTGGAGTCTCTGATCCTCTGTCAGGAAAGAGGAGTATTTGTGGAGCACCTACTGATTGCAAAGCTTTGCACCAGGTCCTGTGGGAAATAAAGCATGTCCTCTGCCTTCGAAGAACTTGCAGTCTACTTGAGAATATGAGACATACAAATATGAATCTGTTAATTGCCACTAAACGGCCATATAGAGAAATCAACACCTATTGCATTTCCCTTTGTTGTGATATCAGCACAAATCGTGAAAACCACAGTCCTAACAAACGTCAAGGCCTTCATCGGGACTAGAAATGATAAACTGCACCAGGCGCACCCAGACTTGGCAGCAGTCCATGTGAAAAAGACCCAGGGGTTTTAGATTGCCCCAAAGCTTCATGCAAGCCCACACAGGACTGCAGTTGCTTCAGAAGCAAATGCAATCCTGGGATCAGAGTCAGGGTGTAAAGTTCAGGCCAGCAGAAGTAATGCACACAGGGCTTGGACTTCATCTGGAAAGGTACCAGCTCTGGGTGCCACATTTCACCAGGAGCGCAGATCAAGAATGTCACCCAAGAGGTGAAAGTTCAGAGAGCCATGTCCCTTGAAGAAAATTTGATTACAGGCCTCAGTAAAGAAAGGAAAGGCATGGTTGAGTGTGGGCACCATCTTCAAATACCTGTCAGCTTAGAGAGGCAACAGACTCAAACATCCATACCAGCAACTCCACTTACTGAGATGGGGAACCTCAACAGTTTACCTAACTCCCCTGAGCCTCAGTTTCCTAATCTGAAAGATGGGAATAATGGAGTTGTTGTGAAAGTAAAATGAGATGGCAGAGCTGGACACATAGCAGTGCTCAGTAAAGCTTAATTTCCTTACTTCTCTAAGATACTAAAGGCCTTTGTGGAAATGTGAGCGCATTACCTGTGGAGGAGGGGAAGAAGGTGGTCATAGGGTCTCATTAGCACATTTCCAGAGGACAGAGTCCCAATGAAATGGCCCGCCAGGATTCAAGGTCCACAGAAGGGGGTTCCACAGACGGGGGGCTCGGGGAACCCAAAGTCATGATATAAGCAGCAAGGACTGGATGCTGCAAATGAGAAGGGGGTGCACCAGGGAATCTCTGGGGTTCACTGAAGACAAGCCTTCTTTGCTTCAGTGCTCCTTCAAGGCCACATCACTCCTCCCTTAAATACCCTCAGATCCTCCTCCCCCATGACTCCAGAGTCTTGGTTCGGGTCCCCCAAAAAGCAGACTTGAACATGGACATGGGTATATACAGTATAAATGGGAGGTGATCCCAGAAGGGAGGATGGGAGTGGGAGTCTGGGAAGGATGTGGAGTGAAACAGGGAAGGGAGAAAAGCTGACCAGGTGTAATTAAGGAGCAGGTCACACTGTGGGCAACCAGGATAGATCTGTCTTGGCTCCCCCTAAAGAATAGAGAGGACTGAGCTCTCAGAGATTGAGAGGCTGGGGCATTGGCCCTCTAACTTATATCTTCCACTGATGAGGGTTGCCCTGGGGGCATTCACTCTCCCATATTTCCAGGTGGTGCCTCCCTGCTGCCAAGCTGTACTGGCAAAGCCCTGGATAGAAAAGCAGAGACACACAGGCACTCACTGTGTTCTGGGAATGGTCCATGGTTGCAGCACAGCTCTGGTGGACCCAAGGGGCACGTGGTAGGGCATCCACGAATATATTACGGTCACCACTGAGCGCCTCCCATTAGCAATCAATGGGCTCCTCTCAGTGTACCTCTTACAGCTTCTCACCACGCTGCTGCATGCTCACCACCTGACTCCGCCTCCAGATGCACCCAGGCCAGTCCTAACCCTACCACTCAGGCTGTTCCTTCTTGTGGGATTCTGGGCTGTCTTCTTTCTTCTCTCCCTTAAGTGCTGAGTTCCCTGAGGCCCACTCTTGAGCCCTCTCCTGACCTCATTCTCTTTCAGGGTGTGTCATAGGTCTAACTGCATGAGACCTTACTGGGGAGCAGGTTGTAATGCAGGTGCCCAGGCCTCGCCTTCTGACCAAAATCTCTGGGAAGGGAGCCCACAAGCTCCCAAAGGAGGGTTGCCAGATAAAATTCAGGATGCTCAGAGGGTCAGGCTATATTTGCAATGTACTTATACTAAAAAATTACTTGTTTTTCTAAAATCGAAATTTAACTGGACATCTTATATTTTCATTTGCTAAAACTGCTAACTCTATCCCAACGTGATGTCGACACACCACAAAGTTCAAGAACATTTTTTGTGTACTCTCTCTGAGTTACCTTATTCACACCCCCAATTTGTCTACCAACTATATATTAGTGACTCAGATTTCTTTCTCGCCCAGCCCTCTTTCTTCAGTTCCATAGATCTGGTGGACCACGGGACATCTCAAATTTAATATCTTCAAAATAGAGCTAATTTTTCTCCGCCTCCACTCATACCTACTTCCCAAATCTGTTCTTCTTTCTTTCTCTATCTCAGTTGATAGCCCCACCATCTACTTATTTCCCAAACCAGTAACCTCAGAGAGGTTATCTCAGCCACTTCTTTCTCACCACCATTACCCGCTACTCAATCACCAAATTGTATTGACTACATCTCTCAAAGTCCCTTGCATCCACATGGTAGGCTGAAAAATAGCCTTCTAAATATGTTCTCTCCTAAACCCTGGAGCTTGTGAATGTTAATTTACATGGTAAAAGGGAATTTGAAAGTATGATTAAGTTACAGAGCTTGAGATGGGGAGGTTATCCTGGATTACTCAGGTGGTCCCTGGATAGCCATGACTGAGGCATGCAGGAGGCTCAGGGACAGACAGAAGGTGATGTAATGATGGCAGCAGAGACTAGAGTGGTGTGTATTAAAGATGAAGGAAAGGACCGTGAGCCAAGGAGTGCAGATAGACTCTAAAGGCTAGAAAAGGCAACCTGGAAATAGGTTCTCCCTGGAGACTCCAAGAGAAACCAGCCTGGCTGATTTTGGACATCTGGTCTTGAGAACTATGAAAAAATTAAGTTGTATTATGTTAAGCCACTAAATTTGTGGCAATTTGTTACAGCGGCAAAAGGAAACTAATATAGTCCATCAACTTTTCTCCTTTCTCATTGTCCCTGCCTGGCTTTTATCCCCCATCACTGCAATCTCCTCAGGAGGGTCTCCTGCTTCTAGCCTTGCCTCCTCCATCGCACCACCAAGGTGCTCTTTTCCTGGCTTCACACTCTTGGACACCCCCTACCCTCTATCACTGAGGAAAAGTCCAGACTGATCTTCAGCTCAGCTTTCAGGGTTGGGCCCTCCTACCTCTGTCTCATCTCCCACCACTGTATACCTTCAGACTGCTACATTTCTGAACTCACCTCATGGTTTATAAGCTCTTGTTATCATTCTTTCTAACAAGAATGTCTTTCCCCAACCTCTTTTTTGGTGTTAACTCCTATTCATACAGCAAAACCCAACTCAGATGTAACTTCCTCCAGGAAATCATCCTGGCTCTCTTTTTCTGCATCAAAGAGTTAAAAAGCGCCCACCCTAACTTCATACAACTTTTATTCCTTGATCAAATTCCCATTGTTACAGTTTCCCCACTAGTTATTGCCCCTCTGAGTTCCATGGAACTAGAACAGTTTCTCATTTATTTTTGAATCCCTAGGACCTAGAAGATACTCTATACATGTTTGTTGAATTAGAGCAAATAAAGGTTTCTCTCAGTTCCAATACTGTGTGATTTTATGCTACTGTTTCTTGGGGCTTTCTCCAAATCAGCTGTTCTCTACAAAGGAGAAGAAAGACAATTACTTTTTTTTTTCCCATCGCTAGTTCCTGCTAATTCACTCAAGATAAATAAAAATTAATAGGCACTCTTTTGTCATGTGGACTTGATAATCCAAAATTACATTTGTCTTGGCCCAGAATGTTAATGCATTTCATAATATTTGCAGTTTACCAAGAAGAATTTAGGATCCAGTGTCTCTCTCACTTAAATGAACACACACACATGCACGCACACAGACACATGCACGCACACAGACGCACATACAACAACAACAACAACAACAACAACAACAACAACAACACTGGCCTGGGGTCCACAGGAACTAAAGAAGGAAGATAGAATAAAACTGTGGACTCCAAGGATTCCTAAAGTAGGTCTCACCCAGACCAGGACACTGCTTGTCACCAAAGAGTTCCCTGGCCTGGCCAAAACTATTCCAGAAAAAGATAATGAAACCCATGAAAAACTGCAGTCAAAGGAACGCAGTTTCTTTTTCGCTCCATTCCTAGGTATAAAAACTCAAGGCCCCATTCCTTTCCAAAGAAGTCTTGTCATTGACCTATGAAAACCTCCTGCAAGAGTGGGAGGAAAGAGATAAAGGTCTTTTTCTTAGCACTCCATTCCTACAATCCTCTGCCACTTGCCAAGATTTTTCTGGGCTGGGAGAAAGCTCTTCTGCCTCTTTCTGTTTGATGTTCTCCAGAACCTGGTTGTTACCACCTCTGCCCTAGGGAAAGTAGAAGAGGTGCCGGTCAGCATGGCGCCTAGCAATCTCACAGTGCCCATTGTGTAGAGTGGAGTTCTGTGCAATATCTGAATGAAGGATTCTGCTTCTAAAAGAACTTCAAAACCACCGACTAGAAACTGATTGCTCGAGTGTTTGGGTTTGATTCTAAAGCAAGGAGTACTATTTCAGAAGAAGGAAAGTGCATGACAGTTCAGTCCACAGTCAGTAGCCCACAGCCTTCCACGTCCACTGATGGTTGAAGGGATTTCAAACCATTTTAGAGAGTGGCAGGGGCAGGAGAGAAAAAAGTTCTCTACAAAAGTTTGGCAGGGGTCAGCATGGTTTGAGAAATGGAGCAAAGGGGTGAAAGGCTTGTGGATCTGAGTTCAGACCCCAGCTTTGCCTGGCAGCAGCCATGCTGGACTATCTGTTGTCACCTCAGCATCCTCACAATCCTCTTCCATGGTCGAATCTGGGGGTTCATAGGTTCATCTTTTGCATAAGATCCCAGGCTAGATTCTGCCAACGAGACATTCACATGATATTTGAAAGGCTAAGGAAAGGAGAGACCATTTTTTTTCAGAAGTAGTTGGAGGCAGACCCACGGGCAGATATGAGGTTTGCAGCTGTTCCAGGCCAGCACCTGTCCTCACCTGCTCAAAGCCGCAGGCTGTCAGCATGAGCTTCTACACAGCTACTGAGTGCACTATCCATTTTGGAACCTGAAGGCTGACCCTCATCGATGGTTTCCTGACCTTCACTCCTCCACCCTTCCAGCAGCTGCCTCAGCTTCTAATTCCCTGAAGTAATACTCTTTGCACTTGAAACACCCAGAATTGGTTTTGTTTTCCTGCTAACTGACTAGCACAGCAGCTCCGTAACCTTAGGCAAGTCACCTTGCTTCTTAAAGATGAAATGGGGCAACACCTATCCCACAAAGTTGCTGTGAGGATAAAGAAGTGAACTCAGGGAAAGTGGCCAGCCCAGGAAAGTGGCCCCTACCAGTCCTCATGTTTCTCTGCCCTTTTGTATGCTCCTCCTATCCCAGATAGCCATTTCATTTTATGGCTGTTTCCTTGTGAGGAATCACATCAATGAGACTTACCTGCACGTAGTTCAGCAAACAGTTAATACTACTACCAATAACAAAACAAAAGAGATTGAGCTACAAGGAACAAGGTAAGAGAGAAGAGGTAATTGAACATTTGTGAGGGGAGCCCATGATGCCCCTGGCCAAGGAGAGAGCCAGAGCACAGAGCAGAATGTACACCTCTTCCAGTGAGAACAGAGGGAAGGAAACCAGGTGGCGTGGGCGCCATAGGTGTGCAGATGGAGCAGGGCCTACTTGTTGAAGGTAGTTCCCACCTAATGGCTTCATTTCCCTGGGAAGCACAAGGCCAGGCATTGCACTTGTCCCTTTTCACGATCGAGAGCACTGATAATGATCCCCTGCCTGTTTCTTACTTTAGGCTGTGGGCTCCAAGAGGGCAAGGGTCTTATCCAACTTACCCAACACGTAGTAGGTGCACAAAGTAATGGGTGTTGGTTTGGAAGATTGAAAGAAAAAAGAAAAAAGAGTAGAAGTTCGAAAAGGCTACGGAGAGAACCGGGAGATGAGGCTGACAACTCATGAGAGGATGCCAGGTAGCCCAATGAACTCAAGGGAGTATAGATTCCTTGCATGAGCATGTGGCAGTGATCCTGGGAATATTAAGGAGAAGCTGGTAGCAGGAGTGGAGAAGGCTCTCTGTTTTATCAGACAGGTGTAGTGGGAGGCGAGAAGGGACAAAGGATGAAGGCATGGGCACCAGTGTTAAAGTATAGCTCCTGCAGTGAGGGCTGCCACGAGGGACATAGACTAAGTGGGAAGGAAGCTGATTAACAGGAAGAAAAGAGAAAGGTCAGAAGCCTTGGCGACTTGATGAGAGACTACAGGTACAGTGAGAGAGGGGCTTGGGGGTGACTTGTGGCAGGGTGTAGGCCACTGTCAGGCTGAAGGTCAGAAGCCTTGGCGACTTGATGAGAGACAGGTACAGTGAGAGAGGAGCTTGGAGGTGACTTGTGGCAGGGTGTAGGCCACTGTCAGGCTGTATTCCAGAGAGAACCGCAAGAGAGGATGACAAAATCTAGTGGGCCCCAACCTGGCTGATAATCAGCATGTCAAATCCAGTTTCTGGGTCCTATTTCTGGAGTTTCAGAGACCTGGGAATCCATTTTGTAATGCTCCCCAAGCAGCACTGATGATCAGCCAGCTTTGAGAATCCCTAGCATGTAGGGTAGAACTGAGAGTATGGGCAGTAGCATGGAGAGGTGGTGATGGGTATCAGATCTAAAAAGGTTTAGGAAGCACGTGAGGTGTGGGTGACAGATGTGCCATTCACAAGGATTCTGAAGTCCCCTGAGATAATGGCAGTACTTTGGGAGGAGGAAGACTGTGATCAGCTGCCAAAGCCCTCAATGAATGTAGGGGTGTATTCTCATAGGGATGGAGGCAATGAGAAGTGTACTGGAGGCCTAAGCCTTGGGCTATAATAGGGCAGAATCATCCATGTGAAAGGATGGAGTTGAGAAAGAGGCAAAGACCATCCTACAAAGCCGCCCCATTCCCTCAGAGCAAACAACCAGTTCTAGAAGCACTTACCAGGTTTATACTCTGCATCCAGCCCTTTATGAGATGCCAAGGGACTCAAAGGAAGAAATAAACATGTCTGCCTCATTAGGAACTTAGCATCCGGTGGAGAAGGGATGGTGTCTGTCCCCCCACCCTGCCCTTGGACTGTTTTCGGCTCCAATAAGGATAAGGGTGTTGGCCAGAGGCCTTGGGGAGCTTTTAGCATGATGCATTCTGTAGCATTCTGTACAGTTTTAGGTCCCAGTGGCAACTGTGTCTCTGAGTTGCACAGAGCTGCAGCCCCACATTCTGCTTTGGACCTTGCCCCCATCTGACATGGCATCATGGCACTTTTGGACACATCCAAAGTCAGTACCCTCATCACAGGCAATGACTACAACAGAGAGGACCATTCATTCAGCAGCCTCAGGAGCAAAGGGCTTGAACAGGTGGGGAACAGGGCAGGACAGAAAGAACTGGACAGGCACTGAGTGGTGACTGCAATGTGATGTAGCACTTTGTGGGGAATCTTTGCAGGTCGCCCCGTCTGAGCATCTGGAGAAAATAGTGTGTCTGTGCAAGGTGGTGGCCTCAGCTGTATAAACTGTCTAGTGAGGCCCATGACATGGCTCACACACATACTAGACTGTTTCTCAGTGGGCTGTCTACATCACAATCACCTGCCGGCTCATCTAAAATGCAGATTCTTGGGCTCCACATGGACCAACTATATCAGAAGCTCTGGGTAGTAAGGCCAAGAAATCTGCATTTTAAACAAATTCTGAAGAGGGCTTCATAATTGTACCAACCTTTCCAATGCACTGCCTTGTCCTGACTTCCTGTTATCCCTGATCAAAGTATTATCAGGTTCATTACACAGATGAGGAAAGGAAAGCACAGAGAGGTTAAGAGCTACTAAGTTGCTGAGTCGGAATTCAAAGCCAGGTCTTTTAACCCTACTGCTGGTTTTCTATTACTCTCGATCTCTCAAAGAAGGAAGAGATGATGGGGGCTCGAGAAGTGTCATCAGAGACAATCTGGTAGGGGCTGAACTTAGGCTGGGCCATGAACCTGGGAAGGATCAAGTAGGTGAAAGGTGAAGGGCATCAGGACAGACATTTCCTGAGTGTCTGTGACATCATGCACAGCCCTGTTACCACATACACATGTTGTCTCATTAACTCATCTAACAGCCTACAGGCTAAATGTTACCGTTTCCATGTTACAGGTGGAACAACTCAAGCTCAGAACAGTTAAATCATCTTAAGGGAATGTGGCCAGTAAGTGGGGGAACATGGGTTAGAACTCAGTTACTCTGGCTTGAGAGTCAAATCATTTTCTGTAACTGCAACAACAGAAGCCACCATTCAAATGAAAGCTGACACTGAACCTCAGGATGCAAGAGAGAGAAGAGTGAGGTCCTCCAACAGGAGCCAAAGTGCAAGACCCAGCACTGCCCTCTGCATCCCCATCACTGCTCCTGAGGCTTCATAGAAGGCTGCTGTCCTTCATCACACCACCTTCCCTATAGGAAGAGAAATACACCTTTAGGGAGTTGGGAGCAAGGAAACCAGAAGCAGGGGAGCCAGAATAAGGCATTAGTGGGGGCTCTGCTTGAGTGGGCTACCCAGATGCTCCATATACAGAACCCATTTCCCCATGTGGCTCCACAAATAGGTGGCATCATAAGGAGTGTTTCCTACCTTTGGGCCTCTAAGCCATAGGTCTGATCATTCTAAGCAGCCCCCAGCCAAGTCTCTAAAGAAATCAGACGACTGGCTGAAAATTGCTGAAAGACTTCCATTGTCTGTGAGACATCAGTAGGCAAGTAACAAGCACAAGTGGTAGGTTCCTCACATCACTTCTCCTAAGCCTGTCTAAGAGACAGGTGTGAGAAGGAGGGAAGTGGGTAGGGAGGAGACCAAATAGGGTGGTGCATGGAGAAGTGTGTGCTAACTTTGGGGGAAATAAAATCCAAAAACTTTCTGCCTTTCTGCAGCTGCTTAAACACACTAAAACTACCCAGCTTTGCTCTGACTACCAATGTTCTTCCTTCCTAACAATAAACACATTTCCTTCCTTCTCAATGTCTGAGCACACAAGAGCCTTCCCTCCTCCTATGATGTTACCGCCTGTTGCCTAGAGCCTAAGCTGATGGGTATAGTAATCAGGACACCATATTGTTGTGGCTGCTCAGAGATGGGCCCCCCCCTTCCACTCCAGTCAAAGGGGATCAGCATGCAAGAAGGTAACTGCTGAAAGCTTATTTGCTGTCGTGTCGTTATTTTAATTGCTAACCCACCCCAACCGAGGCATCTTGAGAGCCCAGCCTAGAGAGGAAGGCTCTGTCATCATGACGTGGCCAGAGCTGCTCAGCTCAGGCTCTCAGGCTATAAATACTTGTTCTCTCACCCACCCAAGGGAAGCCCAAAGAAGAGCCTGGATGTGACCTGCAAGGCTTGAGGCGGTGTAGCCTGTCCCCAGGGAGGCCCTTGTGGCCAGCATGCTCTGCTGTCCTCCCTGCCATGTGCCCTCCCACAGGGCCCTGTCTTGGCTACTTTTAGGATTCAAGAGCGCACAGGCCAACCCTGGGTGGCAAAGAGGAGGACACAGAGCCAGGGACAGATTGTTATAAATAGGCATGTGAAACTGAGAAGGTCACTGGCCAGAGAGAAACATGCTGGAAATTCTACAAGAGAGAGACAGCTATAAATTATCGGAGTGTCTCGCAATCTCTCTCTCTCTCTCTCCCTCTCTTTCTCCCTCTCTCTCTCTCTTTCTGTCTCTCGACAGGCGACAGGGCAAGGGTAAGGAGGTGGCCAGAGACACCCAGCCAGCGGCTGAAAAGGCCCTCCGATTGGAGAGGCACTTTTACATTGTATTTATTGCTTAAAGAGGCCAGCTTTTCTTGGCATTCACAGGAGATTGGCTGGTCAAGCTGGAGGGCAGGAGGGTCAAGGAGGCATGAGGAGGCCCTTCTCACCCTCACACCCTCCTGCTCCTTGGCCTGGCCCAGGGTGGAGCTGGTGATTCCCAGCCAGGGAAGATGGCCCCAGGGGACATTTGGCAATGTCTAGAGACATTTCTGTTTGTCAAGCCTGGGAAGGGGGTGCTACTGGCATCTAGTGGTTGGAGGACAGGAATGATGCACAGGACAGCCCCCGCAACAAAGAATTATCCAGCCCCAACTGCCAATAGTGCTGAGGTGAGAAACCCCAGCCTAGCCCCTCTCCTGGGCCCCTCCACCTCCAGACACCACCTCCTTACCCGTTCATTTCCAGGGCCCTCTGGGCAGGCAGCCGGAGCACACAAGTACTCATAGCTACGCAAATAGCAACTCCTTATTTGCTGTGTTTACTCAGCCAATATTGACTTTGCAGCCTAACACTGGTGCTATTGAGCCAGGGTTATTCTCAATATTGTTTGAGCAGCATTAGAACAGCCTGTGATAACCGGCAGCAGAACAGGAAGCTGAGCCTCCCTCCTCAGCACCCTGCTTCCAACCCCCAGCTGCACCCCCTCTGTGGGATGCTCCTATAAAGACAGAGGAACCTGTGTGCTCCTGGAGTCAAGCAGACCTACTGCCTGCTGTTCCACTGAGCAAACACATAGAGGTTAGAGAGGGAGTGTGTTCTTTGACTAAGTCAACACTCCAGGGAAGCTGGAGCAACTGAAAAAGGTTACACGGAGAGGCCATCCATTCAGGGGGAGGGTGATGTGGCCAATGAAAATGATGGTGAGGCAGCCCAGGCTGTAAGCCCAACACGGTAGTTGCGGTCTGTAGGAAGGGTCTGCAGGGACTGGAGTTCATTGGCTTCAGGTGACTAAGCACTGAAACAGTGAACCCATCCATCAACCGAGCACCCACTAGGTGAGGATCTACTAGGTGCAGATTAGGACTGAAGCTTAATGCAGCTGTTGTGTTATAATGATGAAGACCTAGAAGAACAGCTTCTATCTTGGGGCTTGTCTTTGCTGTAAAGGAGCAACCAGCCTTTGGGCACGAGTTCAGAACTGAGAACAACCTACTCCTCAGAAAAGTGTTCTCCCTGCCAGCTGGGCTTAAGGCCCTTTCACAGGAGCCAACATTGACTATGCCACAGTGAAAGGCCTTAAAATGTAGTCCAGGACAGGGACTACAGTGACCTCTATTCATATCTGCATCTAAGGATGGATGTCGGGTTCTTCCTGAGAACCATCTTGGGGGTTAGAGGGAGCAAGTGAGAGACATCAGTAGCCAGGCCTGCACAAGTTTCATGCATGATATAAAAGGAAGGCATATGTCCTGCCTTTCAGAGGGGGAGCCCAGAGGCACAGAAACAGAACTGTAAAACCAGCGTGGAATTAAGGCTCCTGAGTGATTCTAACTAGTTGTAAGCACGGCCACCTCGGAAGGTTGTGCGCCACCTGCCCAGCCACCCCCAGCAGCTGCACTGTGAGAGTAGACAAGCCATAGAGTGTTCAGAGACATCAGATCCACATGGAGTAATTGGGGCAGCTTTTCCTTGCCCACAGTAAAGCAAATATAGGCTTAGCTGTGCGTTTGGATCTGGTCCCATGGCATGTCTCTAGGTCAACATTAAACAAGTTGCCAGAATCATCGAGGGGCCATTCTAAAAATTAGCTCTGGCCAGCCCTAGTGGCCTGGGAGCACCAAAATGGTCATTTGCTAAAATTGGTCATTAACATTTTCTACTAACTGCTCTCTCCAAAGACTTAGAAAATGGGGAGGGAACTCCTCAGAAATCAGCTGTTATGTAGGCCCTTATGACAACCTGGACTCTAAGCTTCAGAAGCTATTCATTTTTAAAAGTATATGGTGGGCATTTTCTACACATTGTTGAATATTTTTATTCAACAGCTAATTCATTCAAGTTTTCCCCAACAGCAGACATGTTGGCCAATGTGCCTGCCCATTCTGTGCCCCCTTCTCTGAAGAACACCTTCCCGTCCACATGAGTGGTCCCTGAAGCCATGTTTACGCACCTGAATAAACTCTGTTGGAACAGAGATGGACACCACACTGAGGGGAAGCACCCCATTGGCTGGCCACTGACCGATCAGATTCCTTCTTCTGGGAATTTGGATTTAGGCTCTTCATGTTGGGTCCATGATCTGAGAGATCATGTCTGGATTGAAATGAACAATTTTGGACCTAGAGAAGGTCAGTCTGCAGAGAAAAGAATGAAACAGACCTACTGAGAGTGGCTGAGATAAATAGCAGTTCTCAACCTTTTTGGTACCAGGGACTGGTGCTCTTGTGAGAATCTAATGCCTGATGATCTGAGGTGGAGCTGAAGTGGTGGTGCTAGTTCTGGGGAGCAGCTACGAATACAGATGAAGCTTCGCTCGCTGGCCGGGCACTCACCTCCTACTGTGCGGCCAGCTCCTAACAGGCCGTGGACCCTTACCAGTCTGCAACCCTGGGATTGGGGACCCCTGCCATAAAAGACCACAATGTCCCAGAGAGGGAGGTACACAGAGTACAGGCAAGCAGCTATCTGGGTCTTTGATAACTTTCTAGTAGTTTTATTTTGAGCCTTCATGGGGACTGACTGTCATCTCTGCTCTGGGGTTCAATGAGATTCCTCGTAGCCTTCCAACAAATTCATCATCATCATCATCATCATCATCATCATCATCATCATCATCTAAGTTTATAATAATTCTGTTTCTTGCACCAAACAGTATTGACTAAGACATCTACTAAGAAACCGTCTGTTTTCTGGACTGCATTTGTTCAACACTGAATATCTCACCCCTTCTTCCTCACTGTTCGGTCTAACTCGGCTCCTTCCTCTCCTGGTATTTCCATGTCTTCCATTTTTAGTGCTTCCTTTTAATGTTTCAGATAATAACAACCAGCAGTGTGCCCCAATGATTAGCAGATGAATAAGCCGTGTAACCTAGACACCACCTTCCATTCAGTGGTTTATTTGCTCAGCCTACTTCAGTGGAGGCCGTCAGCCAAACAGTCAATAATTAGTCATTCAACAAATATCCATCAAGCTATGCCCCAATCCCAGTAAAGATATGTTGAAAAAAAATTTTTTTAACTTTCGAACACCAAAGAGAGCACATTTTTCCATTTTCCTGTCACAACAGAGGAGCAATACTGATGTGCGACCAGCCCTAATGCAGCTAGAAACCAACAGTTACACCAATAACGCAGTCGGAAAGAGAAGTGTCAACCCAGGCACAGCTTTTACTTTGCGGACTGTGGAGGGGTATTTGCTAATCATTGTTCATAAAGCGGGGAGGGGCGGAGGGGGGGCGGGCGGTGAATAAACAGTCAGCCCCAGTTAATCCCCAAGAGAAGTAGAAATGTAGCTGGACCACCTGCGGTGTCAGGGCTCCCTCAGGGGCCCACAGCTGCCCTCCCCTGCCCTGCCCTGCCCTGCCCTGCCCTGCCACAGGAGAAGACCTAGAAGGCATCATCCGATCCTATCCTTACTGGGTACCGTTTTATGATGTGACAAGGAATCTCAAGGAAACATCGCCCATCCCCATAAACTTTAGTATTGTTCTACCTCTCGATTTTATTATTACTATTGTAATAATGAGATTATAACTAACGTAGTAAGTAAACCTTTAAAAACCATCTAACAAATCACTCAGTCTTATCCATAATAAAATCAGCAGTCCTTTTCTTTTCTTTTTTTTTTTTTTTTTTGCATATTACCTTCCACAGCTAGTATGTCCATTTGCATATTACCTTCCACAGGTAGTATTTTTACATAGACATGACCCCAGCATACATATCAGTTTCTAATTTGCTATTTGTTCTTATTTGCCACTTTTCTACGTGTAAGCAATATTCCCCAGGTTCACGTTTCCCCATGCATGACTTCTAACCCTATTCAAAGCTCTACTCAGTCATTACCACATGAAGTGCCCATTTTTCCTTCCTCTACTTCTTCAGCACCCTGCCCCCTGACCCCCACCTTTGGTTCCTCTGCAGCAGAAGCCTCTGTGCTTGCAGAGCTGCAGGATGGTGCCTCACTGCTGCTCACAGGGCCCAACAACCAGCCAGAGAGAAACCTTCCACCTGGCACGGACACCCCAGCTGTACACCTGCATGCCCCACCCATGCCTGTCTCCCACTCTGTTGGGCACCACCCACCGCCTTCCTAGGTACCAATATTTCCTCCAGGAGCAGAAGGCTGGGGAGCACTCTAGGCCTTTCCAGGGGCCATATCTCTGTTTTCCATTCTTGAACACCCAGCACCAAACATAGACTATAACACATACCAGATGTTCAAAAAGAATGAGCGAATAAATGAACTAATGCTTTATGATGAACAAACAAGCCACCAGAGCCCCTGGCTTCCTCTTTCTGCACCTGCTTCCCCTCCACCCATAGCTCTCTCCACTACCTTTGCCAATTTATGTGTTTTGAGGCCTCATTCCCTAGACACCTATGCTAGGGCACTGTAACATGCATGCTCAAGAAGGGCCAGGCTACAGAGTCGTGGGGCTGGTTCAGTTAATGTTGCTCAGTAGAGAAAGGAGCAGCCCAGGACTTTTCCTGCAGTTGCCTATTCCCTCTCCCTTGTTCCTATCCCAGCTCTAGTTTCCCTTCCCATCTTGCCAAGAACTTTCTCATCACATCTGGGTATTTCTCATCCCTCATACATTTAAAATAGGTATTGAGCATCTGCTGTGTCCCTGATGCAGAGATAAATCAGAGAGAATCCTTGCCCTCAAAGAGCTCACAGTCTGGTTGGGCATGGAAGAAAATAAATACAATGACACCACCTCCAGGAACAGAAGGCTGGGGAACCTCATTACAGAGCCTAAGTGGCGTTTCCACCTGCATCATGCGCAGGTCCCTCAGGAGCCTGCAGTGGTGTCTGAAGTTCTGGTCCAGAGGAGTCCCAACAGGTTAAGCATTGCCCTCTTCCTGCATTTGCCTTCTGTGGTGACTCCCCGCCCCCACAGGAGTCCCACGCTGGCTCTCAGACCCAGTGGGTACCTGAAGCTCTCCTGTCGCTAGAAAGCTTAGGGTTGCAATAAAGTATGAGCTTGCTGGGAGTTGAAGAAGTGCTAAGGTAAGGAAGACATCGCAGCGGGCCTGGAGGCTCCAATGACGCACTTCCACAGGCATGGTCAGCTCCAGGGGGTGAACCGAGGCACTGGCTGACATATCCAGGGTGGTCACTGCCTCCTTCCCTCACCTTTTGACCTGGTGCCTGAAGGATGCCAGAGGCCTCCTTCCCTAACCATTAGCAGAATTCCAGTCTGTAAGGGAACCTGGAGCCTTTTAATCTGACCTACTTGTTTTACAGCTGGAGAAACGGAGCCCAGAGAAAAGTAAAAGGA
>NW_006442512.1:5914170-5917266 GCF_000325575.1 Pteropus alecto
ATTGGAACATGTTTATCTCTCTTGATCAAATAACTCCATTTCTGAGAATCTCCTCTAAGGAAATAATCTTTAGCACAGGAAAAGCTTTGGGTACAAAGATATTCATCACAGCATCATTCCAACTAAAAGTGCCAGAAGAGCGGGCAGGCTAAGTAATTCCCCTTGACGGAAAACATATATCTACTAAAAATTATAGTGCATTTCAGATTGTAATAAATGGGAAAATTCTGTTATCATATTGGAGGGGAAGAAAAGATACAAATTTTTATATGAGCCTAACTATATGAGAAAAGCAACTGCATTAAACCAAGACTAAAAAGAAAAAGAAAAAAACGGTTTCTTGTGTGTTTTGTTCCTTGTGTATATTTAAATAGTTATCACAGGTAGTGAGATTATGGGAGAGTCCCCTCAAAGAGATGTTTAAATTGGAAAAAAATTAAAATTATATTTTTAAGTGATGATATTTGGAAGCCAATTTACTAGGAAAGAAAAGATAGTTCCTAACAACCTGGGCAGCAGAAGTTGCTTCTCATAACTATTAAATGGACTACTGTCAGAGCTACGCTTTTCCTAAATGAGACTGTAAGACCCCTCCTAGACACCGGGTACTCCCTGGGATGTATTCATTCATTCATTCATTCATTCATTCAAGAACTTTACTGCTAAGCACCTATTGGCACTAACAGTGCCAGGCACTGTCTCGGTTGCTGAGGATATGTAAGTAAACAAAGCAGAAGCACACTATCCAGTGATGGAGCCATTAAAAGGGTCTGCACATAACTAGCATAAACTATCAATTGGGATTGAGTTTGGCTGCCAGGAGTAGAAATCCAACTACAGTGATGAAAACAAAGGAGGGTTTGTCTCTTACATAAAAGAAGTCTAGGAAGGGCAGCCCAAGACTGGAGTGATGGCTCCCGCAAAGCTCTCAAGGGCCCAGACTCTTGCTATGCTTTTGCTCTAACATAAGAGCATCCTTAATATTCTTAAAATAAAGGTCCAAGACAGCTGCTAGAGCTCCAGCCACCAAAACTGTGTTTAAAGCAAAATGAAGAAAGGTGCAAAGAGCAAAATGCAAAGCGAAAAAGTAGTCAGCTCTTTCTCAATGTCAGAAATATTACCCAGCAACTTCCTAGCTCTCAGGAAGGCTGTTAACGGTAATCTTTTAACAATGCATGTTGCTTCTTTATTAAATTGGCGTTTGATAAAAGAAGAAGGTAATCATATATATCAGGAAGGAACCAGCAGTCTTTGCCCCAGATGATGTGAGAACAAAACGTAGAGAGATTCAATCAGGTCAAGGTTGGGGCTCAAAGCCATGACATCTAAGCTGAGACCCAAAGGATACATGGGAGCCAGATAAGCAAATAGGGTAGGGGAAGAACTCCAGGCAGAGGAAACCAGAAGCTCAACCCAAGAGGACAATTCTGCTGTGAATTCAGCAAGGCTGCAGGGAGAGGGCTGAAGTGGGGTCAGGAGACTTGGTTTAAGTCCTGACTCCACAGGAATATCACAGTCTCTTCTGAGCCTCTCCAGCTGTAAAGTGAGCTCTCTGTACTCAGATCCAATGAAATATTTATTAGGGCTTCTGCAAGGTTATGCTGGGGCAGGAAGAGGGCACACCACTTTATGCCATAGCCCCATTCCCTCTGGGCTTTTGGAGAAGCTGGACAGAAGAAACTCATCCAGTTTGAAAGCTGTAAGGGGAGACCTAGATCAGGCAAAGAAATCAGGCCCCACTGGAGGGTTCAGAGGAGTTCACATCAGTGCACTCTCGGCCTCACATCAACCCTGGGATGTTCCACTGCAGAGCCAGCAGTTCTCCCCACAGGGATGGATGGAGTGGTTTTGAGCATCCCTGAAGTGTCTACCTGGATATAACTCTTGATGAAGCCACAGAGTAGAGCTGGTCGATGGAGGTGAAATGCGGAAAACATCACTTACGAATCTTGCTCTGCATGCCAGGCACTGCGCGGCCTTGCATTTATCATCTCATGTAATCCTCATAACTACTCCATCAGACAGGTATTAATTATTCTCCTTTCACAAACAACAAAGCCGAGGCTCTAAGAGGTAAAGTAATTTGTCCACGTGATGATTCAGAGTGATCGTAAACACTGGCGGGATGATGCTGATGAGAGTCCTTTAAAAATCCCAAATTTCTATGACCATGTGATTTCAGTCAAGCTTCCCCTTGAAGCTCAGTTTCCCCATCTATAAAATGAGGTCACTTGGCTTTGCTGCTCATAGCAATCACAGCTCTTATGTATCCGGTGTCTGCCTTTCCCATGGCATCTTGTCACATCTTCATGACAGCCCTGCCAGACACTGTTGCTGAGAAAGATTTGACTTGGTCCCTCTAGGCTCTCTGAACCCCCATGGCCTGCCTCTCAAAGACCTAGAGAAGGCCATCCCCTGGGCCCAGGTAGACGCTGCCCCTGGCTTCACTTCTGTCCTCACCAGGCACCTGGAGCAGGGTTATGCAAATGGGCCAGGGCTTGTGGGCCGGCTGCAGGAAGACACCAAAGGAAGCCTATCACATTATTACCATTCAGGTCAAAACACCTCCCTGTATTTAAACAATTACAATCCATAATTAGTTGCCATCACAGTGGAACAAGCCCGCTGTGGTTTCAAAATCACAGTGACTGCTTTATTTAGCTAAAGCGACCGCAGCCAGGGACCGCTGGATTCTCTGTCAAAGAAAAAGTCTCGGCTTTGGTTTCCCAACCTTCTCTTAGCCTGTTTCCCTCCCAGTCCCACACACACACACCCACCACACCCACTGCCCGCATGCCACACTGCTGTCTCAAACCGGGCTTCCCACACCCATCCCTGAATTCTTCTACAGCTTATCTTTCTTCCTCTTGCTTCTCCAATCCCTATCCCTGCTATAAAGCCCAGCCTGGGGCCACCTCTTCCAGGAAGGCTGCCCTGACTACTGCAGTGCCAACAGCCTCCCCCACCTCTCCGCTCCCATTGCTTCTTTATGTGATTGGTGCTCTAATCTCTCAGTGTGGGGGCTGAAAAGAGAGAAGGAAGAAACAGGAGGGAGAAAGATTGGCCACAACACAGGCTTGGCACAACATCCTTCCT
>NW_006442512.1:5917308-5978341 GCF_000325575.1 Pteropus alecto
AGAGACAGGAAGTGGGAGAAAGAGGCTGACAGAGCCAGGTCAGAGGGTCCTTCCTGCTCAGAAGTGGCAGGGCCTCGGCAGGAGTAATGTTCTTTATTCCTGACAACTGGAGAGGAAAGGCTAGATAGAGATGTGTCCTTTTTCTTTTAATGATGCTGACCTAAGATAGTACTTTCCTATTAAAGGCCCCTGCAAAGCCAGGCCTTCTAGGAGATCAGGGGCAAGGACAAGAAGGACCTGAGGTGCCGAGAAACATTCAGGAGTTCCCTCACCAAATGCTGGAGGAAATGTTGACTTTTTCTTAAGAAAGCACAACTTATAGTATTTCTGCCCAATAGGCTTTTTTAACAGGAGTCTCATGATAAAGCTGGGCATACAGGATCTGGAGTCCATGTTACATTGAGTGAGAGATGAATCCACAGTCAGTCTGGTCCAGGGAAACTGGAGGTGGGTGGCCCATCAGAGAGGGCTCCAGAGAAGCCCAGGTCTTTCCCTTTTGCTGGGGAAGTGACCTCTCCCTCATTGCTCAGTTTCCAACTTTAACCCTCTAAGAAAGTCCTGCTACTTTCAGCCCAGGATCCAAGACAGACACCCCCAAAATTACAGGGTGACTTCAGAAGTCAAGAAGTTCAATCTCTACCTCATCGTGGCCCCCTTTACATCCTCCCTGGTGAGTAGCAGTCTGGGGACAAGATTATTACCCCATTCAACAGATGAGGAAACTGAGACTGAGGAGGTGGGCAGCTCCTCAATGGCTCCAAGCCAGGGTGTAGTAGGAGAGGAAGAGCACATGCTCTCTTGATTCTTGGGTCAGTGCTTTCCCACCTCAGGTGCTGCATCTCATTTCCCAGTCCCAGGGGGTCTGGCTCTCAGTTGTTTGTCCACTGACACGACCCAACACCCCCACCAGCCCTGCCCCGCCAACAATATGTCTTAAGGCATATGTCCTAATAACGTCTTAAGGCATTAGTATCCAACATTCTGAACCAAAGGCATGCATCACTAATGCTTGGTTGGGGGTCAGAGAATCTCAGTTTACCTCCTGGGATCTTGGTCTCCTTCTCCTGCAAAGGTTAGGTTCAACCAGCTTCCTTTCAGCTCCAACGTTCTCTGGTTTCATAAAATATTTTTTAAAAGGGGTGGGGGAAGGGAACGCAACTAATTCCATACATTGCCCATTTATTTTTACATGTTTTTTTTTATATATATATTTTTACATCCAGTGACATGGAGGTGGGAAGGAGGAACCAGTGCAGAACCAGTTCACTGCCCCTCAGGAAATGAGTGAAAGAGGTAGGGTACCTATATAAAAACAGAGAATTTGGACTTCTCCCTCCTAGCATGCCTAAGGCCTTCAAGCTGTGGACTTGTGCAGGCCCCAGTGCCCTCACTCACTCAGTCTGAGCAAGCAGATAAAAGAAGGTACTGGCAGGAGCCCATCCAGGTTCCAGCAGCCCTTCTCCCTGAGGGGCCAGGCTAACTCCTGGCTCTGCCAGGACAATAAGGAGTGCTCAACCAGGCTGTCCATTTCTGAGCTAACCATAGCCTGACAGCTGATGTTGCTGGCTGACATCCTCCTGGGGTTGCCAACAGCTGGCCAGGCCTCCCTCCAGCCTTTATTTGCTTGGGCTGCAAGTCCCACCCGTTCCATGCAGCACCCCCAATCACTCCACAGCCTAGAGCTGTTTCCTTCCTCTAATTCTTGACGGACCTTACATTCTGCATCACCCACCGTTCTACCTCATGGAATGTTTGCTTATTGACAGACTCTAGCTGCCAGAGCAGAGGTGAAGACGTGAACCTAGGACAGACAAAGGAGAGAAAGCGAATCAAGCTTTATTGAGGAGTGCCAAAATGAGTCACAAAAAGAGGCATCTAGCAGCCATTTATCTTTCCCTGCCCTGCTGCCCTAACTTCATTCATTTATTCATTCATTCATTCATAAATTGTTTACCCAGCACCTGCTATATGCCAGGTAGTGCTAAATGCTGAGACGTGGCAGTGAATAAGACATGGCCTCTGACTTCACAGTGTTTGTAGACCAGTAAAAAGGGCAAACATAAACAAATAATTACATGATTAATTAGTTAACTGCTGTTATAACTGATGCTATGAATAAAAAGTAAGTGCATGTGCTAGGAGAGAACACCAGCCAGGAGGAACTCACCTGTGGGCAGGTCACAGGAGGTTCATAAGAGAAATAATATTTTAGGTAAGACTGATCATAAGATGATCATTAGTGGGGAGATGGGAAAGTGGAAACAACCTGTGCAAAGGTCCTGAGGCAGGAAGAAGCATAGAACATTCCAGAAATCTACAGAGAGTCAGTGTGGAGGGAGCTCAGAACCACTTGGAGAAGAAAGCACTATAAGGCTGGAGCAGCTAAAGAACTCCCAGGCCAGGAAAGAATCTAGTATTAGCAGATGGGGAATCCATGAAGAATTTCAACAAAGAAAGAGCTCTCTGCTTTTCAACTATTTTCAACAATTTTTCTTCCCATCTTAGACCATCTCTCATCTCAAAGGGCAAAAAACATCAGGACTTGCTCTTCCCATCCAGAACCCATGCCATATTAACATCCTACATCTACACAACTCTGTAAATGATTACGGCATTTCCCCTCCCAACTGTCTCTTTCCACACTCAGAAACTTCATCAAGTAGGTGTTGTCATCCCACTTTGCAAAGACATTGAGACTCTGTGAAATTAGCTAACTTGACCAGAAGTCACCAGCACAGTGTTCTGTTCAAGATACCATCGCAGCCTGATGAAAACACAAAGCAGAAGAAGCAGCATTCATTAGGTACAAGTATGCAAAGAGGTGCTAATGTAAGTGAAGCCTGCTAAGAAGGAAAATCTAGCAATTAAAAGTATCTCACATTCCAAAGCATATGAAAATATTTGAGGTTAGCCTGCCCTTGTTAACTGCCTGCTGCTAGATATAGGTACAGATATGGATACAGATACAAATACAGACATAGATACAGATACAGATATAGATAGGTATAGATATAGATAATAAATACAGAAAATCAAAACTTCAAATAGCTTACTTTTTGTATAATTCAAGACTATAAACTACTGGTTTGGGGTGATTAGCAAATTTTATGGTACTATGTGCTGGCAATGAGATGGTTCTAAACTCAATTTCAGAAAAAAATAAAAATAAACAAAAATAAACAAAAATAAACTCAATTTCAGTTTCCAAAATTTAATAAATAAATAAATAGATAAATAAATAAATAAATGTTATCTCTCTTAAAAATGATTACTATCTCAAGACCTATTACAACTTTGATTAAAATGGTAACTAATAATAACAAGAGCATGAATCCTGGATCACAGGTGTGCAAATCCATTGCTCTAGGCATTCTAGTTCAAGGTCTCGAGTCTCCTCAGAGGAAGAGTCTAGGCCTCTTCTCCATCGGGGACTCTCATCGCCTATGTTCAAGGGCAGGGATTGGGTAAACTTGCAAAGAAGGAGAAGACAGAAACTTCATTTGAATAAAAAGCAGAGCAGAAGCAAGTTCAGGGGCTGGGGGTGGGTAGGCAAGCCTAGCCCTTTCACAAAAGATATTGAATGCTAGAGTCAGGTTCAGCATCCCAAATGTGACACTCACGCAAAATGCTGCTGCCAGAGCTGCTTGCTATGCAAAGCCCCAGGGAAACCGAAATTTAAAAAACGAATCCTCAGTCCTATGGCAAATTAGTCATTCAGCAAATTGATTATCTGACAAATTGGCTTTTAGCAAATTGATTTGGGGTGTCTAGGCCTGCTCTCGGAAGTCTGCCTACCAGCCATTAGAGTGTGCAAAGCCTGGTGGATGTAATACAGCTTCCAGGGAGCTCCCCTTTGTCCCCCAGGAGAGAAATCTCCAGGCTCAGTGGTGGCTCAGCAAGAGACTTTCATCAGGGATGCAGGGAAGCCGACTGCCCTTTGGTGTGACTTTAGCTCTAGGTCCATGGGAAGCCCCTGTACCATCCGCAGGAAGACCTTCAGGATGGGACTGCAGCCACTCTGGAGAAGGGGAGTAAATGCAAACTCTGTTCCAGGGGCTGTGGTAGGGTCTTTATATCAAAGAATTGGTGAGGAAAACAGGCTCAGAAGTGAGAAATACCTCACCTCCAATCTCACAGGTAGAGAGTAGCAACCAAGACCCGCCTGACTCCAGAGGTCTCCTTACCTCCCCCACATCAAGCTGCCTTGAACAAGCAGCAATACTCCTGTTCCTATGAGGCTCTCCACCTGGCAAAGGGCTAGCTTCTCAGGGGGTACGCACTGGGGCATCACTCACATCCTAGGACACGGGATTCTAAGACTCCCTTTCCAGAGGGTAGCTGAGAGGCTCAGAGAGTAGCTGTGAGGATTCCATTAGGTAACCCTCAGTAACAGATGTCTGCGTATCCTTCCAGAAATCTTTTTTTTTTTTAAAAAAAAAACAATGTCTTTCCTGGGATATATGTGCATAAGCTTTAAAACGGACATAAATGCATTCATACTTACACATTCTTCTCTACACCTTGCTGTTTTCATTTGTTAAAGTATCACTTACATTTTCTTAACAACCGTACTACATTCTACAGTATAAAAGTTCTGGTCTCCTACTGAGGGGCTCTGTAGTTGTTTCTAGTTTTTGCTATTGCATTCAGCTCTCTATGATGTTTCCAAAGAAAATATCCCAAGAGTTTTGTTAATCCTTCGATTTACTAATATTAGCACAACACATAACTTTTCACATATGATAAAATAAAATATAACTTCGAATTTTAAGTTACCTTATGTTTCTATTTTCTGGCTTAAAATCTTCACTTTCTCGTACCCCATGACCTCCTCCTCACTGACACCCGCAGCGTCAGCGGTTGGCCTTCTTCATTATCATTTCATGAGCTTGAGAGTTCAATGACAGGTAGAGAACAGCCAATCCACACTGAGATGAGAAGCTAGACACTAGACAATAAACAATCTTTCTCTCTCTCTCTCTCTCTCTCTCTCTCTCTCTCTCTCCACTCTCTCTCTCTCTCTCTCTCTCTCTCAGAAGCCTTAAGTGCCAACACTTCACATTCAGCCTCAGTTAACTTACAAATTGCAGCATGAAATGGATCCTGAAGTCATGTATGGTTAGACTTCAAAGCTTAATCTGTGAAACCCAAAGATCGCCTGCATCTCCTTAGCAAAACTACCCAAATCTGAACATCTGTGTGGATACCTGATGATGGATGGGGAACACCTGTGGAGGGCCCTGCATTTGAACCATACCCACCTTGGCCCTCCAGATGTACTGCAGGGGAGAGAGGTGGCAGAATTGCAAAAAGTTACTTGTACTAAAGGGGCACCATTCAACCAGATTTTTATCTATCTATTCTTTTCAGCCAGAGCACACACTCTCCAAAGCTTACTCTTACTCTGATGTTTTGTGGTTCTGAGGCTGAGAATCCTTTGGGTTATAACCTCCATAAATTGCAATAGAATAGTCATCACAAGAAATCAGCAAATCCTGACCAGCAAGCCAGATGTTCAGTGGTCATTTAGATCACAGAAGGATAAGTTGGGAACACACTTTGATGACTAGTCAGCTGAGCAGACACATCACAGAGGGATCCATCAGAAGAAAAGGAAAGTAGGATGGAGCCCAGAAGGGTGGGCTGTTGATGTCGATGATGGTGAGTTGATGTCAAAGGAAGAGAAAAAGGAAGAGAAGGAGGCATCTTTACAATACTTCAAGTTTCTCTCACTTTATCTTCAAAAGGCGTAGAGGACAGGTATAAAGAGTCCCAAATTGTAGATGAGTCTCATTAAGGTTAAGAACCTCATTCAAATTCACGCACCCAAATGGAACCCAGGTCTTTCCATTCAGGAGCCAGTTGTGGCCACTGAGCGGTCTCTAATGACCATCTGCTGCACTGGAATTCTCTCACAGGCACATTTCAGGACAGTGACTTTGCCCTCATGAATGGCCAACGTGCCATTGCCGCTAGATAACGGCTGAGGCAGCCTCTGGGGTCAAGATGGCAAAGCAGAAAAACAACTCTTGATTCTACTCAGTATAAACTCTTCCTCACCAGGACAGACAGAGGGAAACTCTCAGCATCACTGAACCCCAAGGAGTAGAGCCCACTGACTCTAGTGACTCAGGTCTGATGGCCACCCTCCCAGCCTGGGGACTGATTCCCACTGACCCATCAGCTCCATCCTCCCTTACCCCTGCAGACAGTAGGGGACAGGGACAAATATTGTCAAAGCCAGGCTCTTCTCACAAGATCTGCCCACTTGTTCTGCCCCCAACACTTTGTATTTTGTAATCAGAGCACCTCATGAGCACTTTGTTAATTTTTGTTGAATTGATGAATGCATGCATGAATGCATGAGTGAATGAGGAAAACTCGGGCACATGTACAGCACTTTCTACTTTTCGCATCAACTTTGTGTCCATTACCCCATCTTATTCTTGGGATACCCTTGTGAATGCAGGACTGGAATACCTGCTCTACAGCTGGGGAAACTGAGGCCTAGAGAGATGACCATCCCACACAGATAACAGCAGAGCCTGAACTAGAATCCAAGCCAGAGCTCCTACTTTGGACGACTGCTGACGAGGGCCAGATCTCCAGCTGCCCAGCCCTCCAAAGAGAGGAGATTTTTTTTCCAGAGATTCCTGATTGCCCAGCTCGCCACCCGAGGTGACCAATGAGGCTGGAACTACGAGAAAGTCCCAAGAGAAAAGGACTTCTCACTCCTCAGCCAAGGGTGAGCACTCATAACTTTCCAAACAGGCCTCACCATTTTTCCCAGTTTAGCTCATAATTTCCAGATCTGGATCAAGACTGGAAACCCCCTTCCTGACTGTGACTCATTCTGGGGGCAGGGAGGTGAGAGAGATGAGATGCCCAAGTCTCAAGTCTCACCAGTCTTAAAAAGAAAAAAGTCTCTTCTTTGACCCCACAGTTATTCGTTCAACAAATGTTTCCTGACCACACGCTGTGATGAGCACTAAGTACTCAAGGCTGTGCTCAGAGCTATGAGGCAGGAGTGGGCAGGGCAGCCTGCCACTCATAGGTCAGCGCCACAGCCAATGTCCTCTCCTCATATTTCACCATCATTGCTCAGGCCAGGCATGCCAATGACCTTTCTGCCAATGGTTGACCCCAGGCTTGTCTGCCTTCATCCATGCGGCCAATAGAAATATTAACAGCTCCTTCACAGTCTTCCCTGATCTCCGCCACACCATTCTACTCTGTTGCCCACTCCTGTCTCTGCATCCTTACCTACTTATTAAATGTCAGCGCTTCCCAGAGCTCTTAACTAGCCTCTTTTTTTTTTTTTTTTTAGTCTCCCTCTATTCAATCCTCTTTAATCATCTCATCTATGCCACAGGAACTCAAATACTACCCAAATGCTGATGAAGCCCAAGTCAGTTCTCCAAACTCTACTCCAAATGCTTGTCGGACATCCTCTCCTGAGGTGGCCATTGGCACCCAAACTTCAGCATAGCCACACCTAAATCCACCCTCATGCCCACACCCAGCCTTCTCCTCTCCCACACCCTGATGAGTGGTGAGTGGCTTCAAGCTGTCAGCCACCTGAGTGAGAAACCTGGATGTTAACTTCACCTCCTCCCTCTGCCTCATCACCACATCCAAATGGTCATCTAGTTGGATGGCTTCTACCCACCCGGAATCTCTCAGAGCTGTTTCCTCTACTCCTTCCACACTGTCCGCCTTAACTGACCTCTTCTTTCTGAACTAGGACAATAACATCCTCACTGGCCTTCACACAGCCTAAAGCTGCAGCCAGACTGCTCTAGCCTGCATCCCAAGGCCCTCTGTGATCCGAGTCCCACCTTCTCAGCCTCATCTCCACTCACGTGCATCTGCTCCAGTAGCATAGAGCACAAGGGACCCTGCTGTCCTCCCAACAGCTTATGTGTGTGTTTTTCCTCTTTACTGGAAAATTCTTTCCCACCTCACCACCCCCATCTAGGAAACTCTTACAGCTTTTCCTTCACCTCCTAACTCAAACCTCACCTTCTCTGAGAGCTCCACCCCCATTCCCCTTATCTCCCCGAGCAGGGCCAGGCTCTCCAGCTCCCATGTACCCATGAGACCCAGCAAAGGACATTATCACAGCACTCACCACCCTGAACTGCAAGAGTTTCTTTACATTTAAAGAGCACGTTCTGCACCTTTATCTTATACACCTAGCCCCTGGGACATTACACTATGGAAGGCCTCAGTGAATGACTGAATGAATCATGATAGTGGGTGGTCTTGATAGAATAAAGAGATATTCCAGGGACTGAACATGGCAGTACCAACCAGTTGAGAGGAGGAAAAACACCAGAACCCCATCTGCCAGTCCCTAGGGAGCAGGAGACTCAGGTGCCATTGGCAACTTCTTCTGTTTGACATTGGGCCAAGCAGGGTTAGGCGTAATGGTCTTGACCTAACCTTGGTCTTTATATGATCTGGAATAGTGTAAACACTGAGATGTATGCCAACAATAAAGAAAGGCAAGCAGATGCAGGTAATCCAGCCACGCCTGGAAAAATTTCACATCCAGCAAGTGACTCTCCAAGGCCCAAGTTTCCCATCTTGCACCCTTTTCTCTCCTTGTAGCCATCTCCTCTTCTTCTTCCCACCCGTTCCCCAAGGCCAAGCTATCTTCCTATTCCTAAGTAACAAATCCTTACCCCAGAAGCATAGGTCACTAAAGGTGGAAGTGGCTCAGAGCTTGGTAGGCCCCAAAACCCTTTTTACAGTGGAGGAAACTGAGAACCAGGGAAGGAAAGGGACTTAGAGGCAATCGCACCACTGTCCAACTGCCAGGACAAAGCTCTTCGTGCTGACTATGCTCTCAGATTTTTCATGCACACTGTAGTGTCAATCTAGAAAACAGCTGCTGGTAGTCTTGCCCTTCCACCCCTCCCCCACCAAAAAAAAAAAGGAAGAGGGCTGCACTTCAACACACATGAAAGCTGTGAGCTAAATGGATGGAGTATAATGGAATTTGGGGTAATAGGAGCAGAAGCTTGGGGCAGGCCTGAGAGCCCACAGCTCTAGGCCAGGGTGGGCGACTGTACAGAAGCAGTGCCCATAATGCTTCATCCTGCCTTCCCCACCTTGCCTGACTCTGGTTCTGATGATGACAACTAAGGCAGTGCCAGGCCATCGGAGAAAGTGAGAGTAAAGGCCTGCTCTGTAGTGGCCAGGCTGGGGCCCGCCGCTCCTGGTCCCAGAGTCTTCTGAAGCTCACTGCGGGGTGAGCCTGCAGATTACATACACTTGTCCACAACTACAGTGACATGAAAGAGGAGCAAGCCCTGAGCTCTCTCCTGCTTACAGAGTGCCTTCTTCCCACAGTGCCAGCTCCACCAACACCACGTGATGGTGATGGCACCATGAAGGGGAAAGTGGAGACAGGCATTTGGTGCCCTCTGCTGTTCAGCACTACTGTCCCACGGTCTGAGTGATGGCACTGAGGCTGGCAGAGGGGACCCAAGGAAAGTCACCAGTTGCCTGCGGTTGCCCCAGCTCACAGCAGACCCTCCATCACTTTCCAAAAGGATCCAGGAAAGATATACAGGTAAGCCCTGGGAAAGACAGAACGCACCAGGTATATCATGGTAATGAATAACCCAAAGTGAAATAGCTTGTAACAACAAAGGTTTTTTACTTAGACGTGAGTTACCTGGGAGTGATGCTCCATGTTTCCTCTCTCCAGGATCGAGGAGGAGGGAGCAACCACCATCTTGAACATCATTGGCTACTGTGAGTTTGAGACTAAAAGGTTTCAAACAGACCATTAAAACTTCTACTCACAACTCATTGTCCAGGTTAGGCTTCATGGCCCCAGCCTAACACAAGGAGCCTGGATGTGCGATCCCACCAGATGCCCAGGAGTCAAGGAGCTAGAACATATTTATGATGACTTGTGGTTCATTCACTCTTCGAGTCACCAAACATTTGGCTCATTTTCCCTCCTGCAAGCACAAATACACCCACCCCTCCTCAAGGAACAGCCCCAGAGTCCCCTAGGCACAGTGTCGTGCTCAGGAGCAGGATCTCACGGAGGTATGATGGGGTCTCCATATCAGCATGAAGTACAGTAATCTCTTTATCACCTCTTGATTGTGACACCTCTTGATCCAGAGACCAATGACCGAAGGATTAAAGTTATCTGCCCCCCAAAAACTTGATATTCAATGATATAACAAGCACAAGCTAACATTAATAAATACAGCCAGTTAGAAAGAGGAAAAGTGGAGGACAACCTTCGCAGACACTGCTCCACGGCAATCCCGACATCGCACTGGGCACACATTTTAGGGTCTCTGCCCTGGAGTGGGGTATTTTCCATGATAACATTAATAAATACTCTCCCTTGGGTACCTTTCCTCATTGTTCTTTGTCCCTTTGCTTCCTTCTCCCTGTCCGTTTGGCTCCCCAAGTTTCTCCTTACTCCAAACCTTGGGGTATTTGTAGCCTGCAATGGCCGCTCCATCCTTGAGTCTACTGGACCTCCAAGTTCCAGTGTGACACCAACTATGATGACCCTTAAGTCTCAGTTCAAATGAGAGAGAGAGAGACTCTTGTCTGATTGGCACAGTTCTATTACTTAGGACCAGGCATGCAAGTCATAGTTACCATCAAGCTTATGAATGGGCCTGCTCGAGAAGGGACCATATGCAGCCTCTATGTCCTGGGTTGCCTTGGAGGTAAGAGTAGGGAAGGCCATGAACACCTGTTTCCTCTGAAACAAATTGTTTGGAGTTGCCTTCAAACGATTCTGAAGACACACAATTTTAAGTGAGACGGTGAGGTTTGGCTTTCCCCTACCTCACACTGGTGCTTGCTTTCTTTATTCGTCTAAGTGTCAGTTTCCTCCTCTGTAAAGTGAGGACGATCATCTCTGTCCTTTTCCCTCTCCTTCACTTACCTCTTTTAGCCTCTCAGGCCCATAATGAAACCAATCCCTTGTCTCAGTTGTCTGAGCTGGATCACTCTCCCAGCTTACCTGTTGTTCCTCTCAGAAACTTTTGCACTTGTGTAGAGAACTCTTGGAAACTGAATAACAAAAGGAATAAATCTCTAACGGTGAAATGTAAGGTAGTGAGAAAAATTAAAGCGAGAAATATTTTGGTAGACAGGGGCCGGAGAGACAGAGCACTCAAGATCCACCTAGATATGAATTCTGCTCTCTATTTCTGACTTTCCATTTATGGGAGAAGTGGGTCAAGGCTATTTTGAATGATTTTTGTTGCCAGAACCCTTGGGTCATTTTCAGTGGTTAACTCGCTTTTGAGATATGGATGGGTACGGTACCCACATAAGTACACACCCTGCCTCCCCCTCCATGTTTTCTAAATTCAACCCGAAAGTGACTTGAGCATAGTTTTGTTGATGCAAAACCATGACAGCCCACATTTCTCCACCTCAGGGAATGAGAATGCTGGGCTTTTTTCCTTGGAAACTCTGCCTTTCCTTCCTACCCCACCCCATTTCTTTAGCTTCTGATCTATGGTAGTCTGAAGACCTGGTTTGTATGTTTACTTCACCCCGTTTCTGGAGCAGAAGTCACATCTCAGGTAAGACTTGCACCACCCGTGTGTCTTTGCGCTCAGAGGCCCCTACACAGGTGTTGGTAAACAGGACTGGCATTTCCCCCAAGTGACAGCACTGATTCCTCACCCTGGCATCAGGGTCTTACCTCCCTCCAACCTTGCTGCCACTGGTCCTGCTACCCTCCTCCTCAGGTCCTTGTGGGTCTCATCATGGTCCAGTCCCTAGGCCCTAAGAAGACCATCCCCATTATTCCCCACACATCCTAGATACCCAACTCTAGTCCTATTTCCACCTCCTCTGCAATTTGGGGCAAATTCTTATACTCTCTGGACTGTAACCTCACTGTAACATGGGAAGATTAGAGAAGGCAAAATTCCCCAATTCGAGATCCCTCCTTTCCCCAGACTCCTTAGGGGTGGGTCAGTCCTGATCAGATAAACAATAGGTAGCCCTAACTATTCAATTACATGTCTTAATATCTCTCTTCATTTATATCTCTTCCCTTCTCATTTTTATTAACCCAGGTCTTCTGGGCCCAAAGACTCAGCTTCATTCAGCATCATTGATTCTGGCACCTTGGCCACATTCGATGGGTGTTGAAGAAGGTGACAAACCTGGGCTTGACTCCTGGCTCCATCATTCATTCACCCAGGGACCCTGAGCAAGTTTAATCCCTTAAAGTAGGGGTCCCCAACCCCCAGGCCATGGACAAGTACCCGATCTGTGGCTTGTTAGGAACCAGGCCTCACAAAAGGAGGTGAGCAGCGGGTGAGCAAGAGAGGCTTCATCTGTATTTGCAGCTGCTCCCCAGCACTAGCATCATCTCCTCAGCTCCCCCTCAGATCATCAGGATTCTCATAGCAGCAAGAGTCCCTGGTGCCAAAAAGTTGGGGACCACTACCTTAGAGCATGACTTCCGAGTCTGTGAAGTGGGGGCATGTGGTGCCCACATCGAGGGATTTTTGTGATGCTGAGTAGGATGATGCATGTGACATGCCTAGCTCAGCGTCTGCCATGAATGAAGCTCCTCATCATCTTAGTAATGATTATTTTATTGCTTCTTTACACACAATTAAAACTCACTAATTCAGACCTATGAGAGAGGGCAGTCAATGGCTAGAAAGTCCACATTAAAAAATAATGTCATTTTATTACTTTAAAATACATTACTCAATCCAATCTAATAAAGTGTTGCACAGCGAGCCCTTGGGGGATTTATGTTAATGAACAAATAAGGACAATTTTAGGTTAGCCTATCAATTATTGGTGTGAAAAAGGGTATATTTGAAAGTACTTGAAAATGCCTCCAAACAGGATATTGTCCTCCGTAAACTGTTTCTCCTGCAATCATCTTAATGCGTTTTATTAATTCAACAGTTTCTCACCACCTTGAGAGGGCTCCAAGATGACCAGACTTGGACTCAGAACTGATCATACTTCTACAAATTCTGACTTGATGGTGACTGAAAATAAGACATTTAATTGAATTAGGTCAAGACCTTTAGTTTTATTTTTTTTAATAATTTTTTTTTATGGTGACATCGGTTAACAAAATCCAGTAAGTTTCAGCTGTACATTTTAACAGTAAGGCATATATATATATACACACACACTGTGTATTCACTTACCATAGTTAGATTTCTTTCTGTCACCACATATTTGACTCCCCTTACCCCATTTATCTTATCTCCCCTCTCCCCTTAAGACCTTTATTTTATGTTCTTTCTTTTTCTCAGAAGCCTATTTCAGGTGGCCATCTTAGTCTGTGACTCCTGGAAGTAGAACTGCTTCTGTCAAAGAACAAAGAGGCTGGACCTAGGAGCCTGGGCTCTGGACTCTGAGAGCCCTGGGTTCAAATCCCAGCTCTGGCTCTTGCACAGTAAAGTGGAGATAAGGCGACCTGCCTCACATGGCTGCCATAAGATTAAATCAGGTAATTTAGCAAAAGTAGCTGAAATACATGACTTGACACACTAATAGACCTTCGTACAGGTGCCAAATCTAGAGATGAGTCAAGAGATCATGGACACAGTTCTAAAAAGGCTCTGAGGGTAGGGAATGCTGGCATTATTATTTTGGGTACTAGGCCAGTCCTTGGGTGAGTGATGAGATTTGCCTACAGTAAGACTATGATCTCAGGGCAGAAGCCCAGCAATTATTCTCATTATTATTATTAGCAACAAAATGACAATTTATATCTTAGAAGAGTTACCCACTTCTCTCAAAAGCTCTGCTGAGACAATTTATATTTGAGGAAGGTTGTACCAGAGCCACGGTATTTGTCTGTTCCTCTAGACATTCCATGTTTGGACTGGGTTTACTCGCCAGAGAACCACATTGGTTCAGCCCCTACAGAAAGGCCTTCCCTGAGTGAAGGTGCAAGTTAAGCTCTTGATTTTACTGTTCATCAGCGATGAGAACTGCCCATGAAGGGGAGTCTCATGGGAGACCCTGGAGGTGTGACATAAATCAGCATTAATAAGCACTTCCTCTGGGGAGGGCTAGAGCTTTACAAGAGCCTTACTTTGACTCACTGCATTCAGCCGTGAGGTTGGACTACTGCCCCCCACTCCAATTTCTCAGAGGAGGGAGCTGAGTCCCAGAAGGCAGGAGAGACTTGCTTAAGGTCACAGAGCTGGTAAGTGATGGTTCTCAGATACAAACACGGCATATGAGAAGAATATATCGGCCTTCAAGAGATGTCCTCTCTCAGCTATCTCAGAGTCTACAAAGACTCCCAGAGCTTCGTGGGGCCCCTAGGGCAAAGTTCTCTCACCCTTTCTTTGAATTCTCCTAATAACACTGTACCCGCCTCTCTTAGAGCTGCTTCCTACTTTCTTGAGTTGCAGCCATGCGCATGAATGTTCCAGCTCCCTGGTGAAGGCAGGCACTGCCCTCTTGTCTGTGTTTGTTACCCATAGTCACCCACACAAGGCCTGGCCCAAAAGAAGCTACTTAATACGTGTTTGTTGACTGCGTTGATGGAGTTAATAAGAATTTCCCAAAGGGCATCGGGAAAAAACTTTGTACCCATTTGCCTCTTTTAGATGACTCTACTCTAACACCAAGTTGTCAAAAGGTATATGGTGGGGCTGCTATGAGCTGAGGCAACCCCAGGGACTGGTGACATTCCCCGGGTCTCCTTGCCAGCCTCGGTACCATGTCTCAGTAAAGATGAGACAGGGCTATGGAACAAGACGCTGAACAGCTGAACCCCATTGACTTGAGTCAGCCTAAACGGGTGTCTGTTCCTTGCAACATAAGAGCCTGAATAGAAGCCCCTTCTCAAGGAAGTAGGAGCCCATTAGGAAAGGGGCCTGACTTTGCCACACCTTGGCCCCGTACAAGACCCCACACCAGGGCACTCAGCCCATGTAGCCCAACCAGAGGTGGCAAATCAGTATACCTAGTGTGCTTGACACCTGGGCAGATAATTTTTTAACTCACTCCTCTTTCAAACAACAAAAATTATTTACAGTAAAAATCATGAAATGTAATGAGTAACAATAGCATGGGTGCACTAGATATGCCAGTTGACATTTCTTCAGAATTTTCATTAAGTACACATGATTTCCAAAGTGTTACATATTTTGAATACATCCAGACTGTGTTTGGATGGCATCCTCTTTTTCTCTTTTCATTTTTCTTCATTGAGCTTCACTGAATTTGTGTCATTTCAGGTAGGTACAGATGCTCCACTTGGAATTTTTTTAGAACTTCAGAATAATTATGAACCACTTGCCGATTTCACAATATTGCAAGGCATTGCAAGTTCCTTCAGGACAAAAAGACATCATGATTTATACATTCCTATCAGTTTGAACTATGACCCTTTGGTTACAGCCTGATATAATAATAATTTATGTAAATAATTATCCAGTAGCTAAGAATTTTAATAAGCCCAAAATGTCAACGAAAGTTTTAATGTTTTGATAAATCCATTTTCTGGATTTTGTTCTGTCATTTTAAAAGAGTTTTTTTTAAGTTTCGATTTTTAAAATGTTATTAAAATTTAGTAAAGTAGGTGAAGCATGAACTAAATTATGTATTTAACTAAACAAAAATATTATACCTGACAGTTTACATTCTCTCACTGTTTTAAATTTTAAACAAAATAAACTCCAGTGGTCACCTAGAATGACTGAAAGAACTCAAGTTACAGTTTTTTTCATCCTTACAATCACTGCGTTGTTCATTTCAAATCTACTTTTTAAACACGAAAATACATGATACCACAGGGACTTGAAGGCACAAACTGTACCCGAAGAGAATGCAAACAATTCTGTCACCTGACAAAATAACTTTTAAAATGAATGCATATGGTGGGTCCACATTTTGGAAGCGAACTCTTTAACTAGGAGTTCTCCAAATTAACTTCCATGTACAATAAAATGTTTATTAAAAGATATGTAATAAAACTGTCCTAACATGAAGATTATTTACTTATTGCTATTATTATACTCCACAATACTATGACAATTGTTTATACCTTAAGCCAAGTACAATTTTTTCATGGAGGAGTGTTTTATCGCTAACATCGTTTGTAATTGACAGTGTGCAGTGGTAATAAAAGCAGACCTAACTTCAGTCAAATTTATTGTTTTTCTTTTTTTTTAATTCCTCTACACCTGCTTATTGCTTACGCTGGAGAACTGCGCCCATCACCCCACACTTAGTACACTGGTCAAGATACTCTAAATGATGCCCCAAAGGAGTCTGCCAGAGATGGCTAACAGGAAATGCTATGTATTTTTCCTTCATAGACATGTAACTGATTATGTTGCCTTTATTGCTTTGTCACCAAGAAGTTCTAAGCCAAATTTATAGCTCACCTTCTAGGATCTCGTGGCATTTCAATTTCTCCCCTTGGCGTCAACCTCGTGTATACCTTCCCTCTCCCAATTTTCAACATGTTGTTTCAGAGGTTTCAAAATGAGCTTCCTCAGCCTTATAACTTGCAGAACTACTGCAAGTTTAAATTTTTTCTTTTGAATGTAGGTGGCTTCAGGTAAGGCACAAAATTTCCAGTTTACCACAGTCCACATCACTCCCTAAGCACTTCCCTGTGGCCTGTCTCATATCTACTCTGTGCTTAGCCTCTGAAAACATTTCAGTTTTCAATCAATGTATGTTTTTTCTTGAGTATAGGTCTTTGTAAGCCAACTCATATCCTTCGTAGTGTGGAGAGGGAACTCAGTCCAGCGTAGTCTGGTTATGAGAGGGGCACCATGTATCTTTTGCATCCTCTCATTCAATCTCTCAATGACCTAATGAAAAAAGTATTGGCACCATTTTATAACCGAGAAATTGAGGCTCCAAGAAGTTAAATGCCGCCATCTCAAGTCAAACAGCTTCTTGGTGGCAACCCAAGCAGATCTGAAGCCAGTTCTGTCTATCCCCATGGGGTGAAGGAGGAAGCTAACTGGAATTCTCCAAAAGGGAGTGGGGGGGCACCCTGGGAAGGAGATAGCCTTCTCCTCCTCCTAGCCTCATGGCTTCCTGGCTCCATACGCAGATCCCACATTGCTGCTCACTGGGAAACCAGGCAATGCTGGCCCCTCAGAGGGATACGTGCTGAGTTAATGTTCTACTGTCTCCTTCTTAACATTCTTAATAATTTTTGAACCAGGGGCCACACCATCACCACCTAGACTGACAAGCAACCGTGGTGAAATGGCCCAGCCACCACCAGGCTCCCCCTCATGGTACTTTTGGTGTTTAGAGGACACCTTGCCCCCAGCAAAGGCTTCTGGAAGTCACTATCACAGACCCAGCTCCTCCTCCTAGACACTTAGTGCCAGAGTCCTTGGCTTCACTAATACCCTCACCTGCCTGAGCTTTGTTCTGGACAGTCGCCACAGCAACCACAGTTTGGTCTCTGCAGCTGAATGAATTAGTAAATATTTATCAAGCACTGTGCTAGGAACTGTGGGGAGAATGGGTGTCTTTGCCGGTTTTAACATTTTCAGGAATAAATACCCTAAAAGAAGTAGGGGGAGGGGTTATTTGTAAGACCACAATTCTTTCCTGTCCTAGAAGCCATGAGGTAGACAAAATACTAATGTAGTTTTATGTGCACAGATTTTGGAGCTAGAGACTTTTGGGTTCAAATCTGGGCACTGCCACTACTAGCTATGTGACAGTATGAAAGCTATACTCTCTAAGCCTCAGTTTCTGCTTTTCAATGGGAGAATACTTACCCCTGCCCACCTCACAGGGCTCTTTAAGGATGAAATGAGCTAATGTGTAACAAAGCGCTTTGTTGACTGTGCAAATGTTAGGTTGTTCTCTCAATAAACATTTATTAAGCATTTACTCTGAGCCAAAGCCTGAGTTAGGCATTAGAGCCTCTCAAATGTAAACGTCCTGGGCTCATTGAGATTCACTCTTTTTTTCTCCCCAACTGAGGTGAGATTCACCTAAAATTAACCACTTTAAAGTGAACAATTCAGTGGCATTTAGTGCATTCACACTGTTGCAAACCAATACCTCTATCAAGTTCCAAAACAAGAAAAGCCTGTACCCAATTAAACATTTCTCTCTTTTTAGGATATATTTCCTCTTGCCATCGTTTTGTCCTTCCCGGGAGTTGATTTTGTGGGTTTGATAATATCCAAATGTCCCTCCAATCTCCTATGACTCCAAGCCAACTCCTAGATCCAACCTCCAGCTTCAAAAGATAAAACTCAGGTTCCTTTGCCAGCTCTGGGAAAAACCACAGCCCCGAGCCTGCCATTTTTAATTACACCAGGGCTGGATGAGCAGGTAATCGCTGTGTATTTCAGTAAATTACCTCTCATAAAGGAGCGATCATGTTTGCTCGCATGCCCTTCTTTCTTGGAATCAGCTCCCTGTTTGCTGCACTGCCTCTTCCCGGCAGCCTGTGCGCTTGGCGAATGCCCGCCTTCTCAGGCTCCGGCAGAGTCAGGTGTGGGGGAAGGGGGCGATGTTCGGGCAAATATTGGACTTGGCCACACTTGCTGTCCCTATCAGGAACCCGATTGGTGTTATTGATTGACAGATGTGGGGACCAACTGTTTGGAAAGCTGAGCCCCCTCGGATTGGGGTAGGTGTTTCGGCAAACAGCCCTAATACTGGGCAAACAGGCCTGTTGGAAGAAGTGCCTGGCGTGTTAGCAGAGCAAACCAAGCGCTAAGCAAACAGCTTAAAAGAATGTGGCCACCTCCAAGGTAACCTCAACCGAGGTATTGATCCCACTGGAGGCGGGAGAGGGGCTGAGCTGGGAACAGAGAGATACAAACCCAAGCAGAATGTAAATGTTATCTTTAAGCTGCGGCTGTCAGGGCCCTAATGGGCATCTGTTTGGAATTTGTCTTCTTGCAAATCTTTAAATCCAGGTCAGGACCATGCACAGAATTTAATAACAACTTTTCAGAAAGATCGGGCTTGGGACTTATTTCATTCTTCATAAGCCCAGCTGGGACTTTCTGTTCTTGTTAGAGGTAGCAGCCTGCATAGAAACTTTCTTGGTGGGAGTCCCAAGCTACAAAGAGGCAAATTTTCTGAACATTAGTCAAAGGCTACCAGAGAGAAGAAAATCCAGATAGAAAGGTGCTTTCTCGGACCCCTGAGCTATCCATGCATGACAGCTGGTCAGTATACAGAATCCCAGAATCAACGCCAACACACCTCGTCTTACTGCAGCTGCTGGCTCTACCTGGCTGGGCCTTCTGTCATCACCTCCCTGGACCTCAGCCTGCATCTTCCAAGGGAAGGAAGCACACCCCACTGGGCATGCCCAAAGGCTCAGGCCAGACAAGCACATCAGAGGTGGGCAGGAGTATGCTCTGTAGCCAGAAAACACTGCCCCAGTGAAAGCAGGTGGGCTGTTGGCTGCAAAACCCTGGGGGTTGGCCCTCCTGGGCCCAAGATCCTCAAACATCACCATGTGGCAATGGAATGGACTGGAGCTGTGGTTATCTATTGTTCCAGGCAAGTGACTGAGTGAATCTAGGCGTCCTTCCCCAGAAGCTAGGCAGGAAGAAGGGAATGTTTACAAACTGTGATGTTTGCAGTTCCCTTGAAAAGTCTAAAAACCATGTTTTCTTGCCTTTTAATATTTTTAACAAAAGAATAGAGTGAAAAATAGTAGCTCCTCAGTGTCCCCAATGAAGTTAGAGAGCTGTGAGCAGATGTCACTACTGGTCTACCATTGCTTCCTGAGAAAAGTCACAGAAAGGATAAGATCTGCTCCCTTGCCCTCCACCCTCTTCTTCAGCCTGCCCTGGTACCCTGGTTGTGCTGGCAGAGGCTAAGCACACCTCACTATGCACCCCAACTAAGGAGTGGGTGAAGCCATGCTGGGTCCTGGCCCATTTGGAAGACTGATTCCCATCTTCAAAGGAGGCTGCGAGCAATGTGGGTAACCCCAGGGCGTTACTTGGCACTGCATTTTATAAGAGTAAAGAAAGCTTATAAACCATTTTGTCTACCTCTGACTTTGACTTTCTGTTTCTGTGCCCTCAGCTCCAGGCAGTGAAAAGTCTGTGAAGACAAAGTGCCCTCTGCTTATAGATGGGACAGCACAAGCCCTGAAAAACAGAGGGACTTGCCCAAGGTCGTAGAGAAGGTCAATTGTGACAATAAGGAAAGTCTTCTAAGGCTGAGTCTTCTAAGGTGAAAACCACTGATAGGTTACCAGGAAGAAGTTAAAGCTAGCCTTAAAAGAGGAGTGGATGGTGACCCAATTCATCTCCCCTCACCAGAAAGTTATTAATTAATTAGGGTTTCTCTACTGCAATTAGAAACAAATAAGTAAACTGTACCTGTGTTGACACCCTCGCTCTCAAGCTAATGATTAACCTGCCCTCAATGAAATGTGTATCTCAGCAAAGATTGTCTCAAAACCATTTGCTTTGGGAACAGGAGAGTAAACAAAAGGACACGCAAACACAGGTAATCTACAGCATGGGTTAAATAGAGATGACTCTTCCCACAATCCACATGGCCTACTATCTGGGTAAATACAGAAGATGTCCCATCCTCCCTTAAGGAGTAGGCTCTTAGCCAAAGTCATGCATTTGGCCAAAGTCCACCACTGCTGTCCCACCTTCTGGGCCTCAGGATCCCCAACTCCACGGCCCCACAGAGCACAGGCAGAGGCCACTGTTGGACCTCACTTTCTCTCCCTCCTGCTGTCCCCTCAGCTCTGCAGGCGGTGATATGGATGCTTGCTGCCAGGAATCAAAAAGAGTTTGAAAGTAAAAGGGTAGAAACTAGTTAAATAAAACCACTACTGTTTTCAAGGGTGAAGGACACATGCCCTCACTGGCCTGGAAGTAAAAAAATAAGACACATGCATGCCGTCCTCTCTCCCCTGATCCAGACCTTACTCTCACTGCCGTTGGAAAAAGTCCTCCTTTCTTGGAAGAGATGATGCCAGCCATTTTGCAGACCCAGAGGAGCTTCTGTTTGGGTGCTGGAGTGGGTGCCACAGCCAATTGTCCCTCAGGTGGAAGGCTTGGGAGGCGGAGGGTGATCACGTACTTGGGAAGAGGTTGCTGGGCATCCTGGCCCAGAAAGGATTAAGGAGGGGGTAGAGACACCTCAGAGTGGGTCTCTAACCCCTCCTCAACTCACATTGGGGGTGCAGGAGTCCAGAAATCCCTTATCAATATCTGCTTTGCCTCACCTACAAAGAGTGTTCCTTTGAAAACTTAGGCCATGAAGTAGTGAAAGGATCGATCCGATTCTACTGCTGTCACATCTCGCGGCACATGGCACGTTGCTGCTGCTGCTGCTGCTGCTGCTGCTGAAAACGCAGGCCCTGGGAACAGGAGAAGTTCCCTCCTGTATTCTCACTTTCTTGCCCCACTACTTTACTCATAATTACCAACTGTTTACAGGAAAGACAATTAGACTGAGTCCCCTGATAGAAGAGGTTAATTATTACAAACCAGGAGGAGAGAGAGTCATGGCATGCTGACCCCATCTACCTTGGATACATAGTCACTAGCACTGTTTATGAAAACACCCAGGTTAGAGCAGGGTTTTCACTTGAGAAGTGCCAGCTAATTATGATAATGTGAACTACACAGCAGCAGCAGCTTCACTGATGAATCATTGAAAAGGCTAAGTGATGCTCAGAATGCTCAATTAATGATCCACCCCGTAAAAATGCACCTCCATGGCCCGGTGCCCAGATCTGGCCCATTATGTTAAAATCACTGTCTTCTCTTAAACCATGAGATCTTCCATACAGACTTTAAATATCTTCAGAACTTTGAACTTTGAATGTTCTGCTATCACTCTCTTGACGTTCTTAATAATACTGAACAGGGGTCCCCAGCATTTTTATTTTGCACAGAGACCTGCAAATTATGTTACCAATCTTGCACCAAACTCTTAAAGAAAAAAAAAAACAAGACGATGCTAATAGAAAGTGAGGCACAGGAATCCACACATCAAGCCCTTTTGCCCTCATTTGAGTCAAAATGCCCCATTATTTTAAAATTCTGAGCAAGGATATGTCTGAGCTGCAGAATCTTTTTTTTTTTTTTTTAAGGAAAGGATTATATTACACTAGAAATCTTTTATAAGTAGATCTAACCCTGTCTTCTAAGACGACCGCTCTCCTCCCAACCAGCCTCTGCCAGGAAAGCACCTTTCTGACCTGCTGTCTGAACCCCAAAGTCTGGGAGAGTCCCAGCTCTGTCCTAAGAACAGTAGAGGGGTCAGAGTCCTTGCCACAGTGGACCCCTCCAGAAAATTAAAGGGGAGGAGTTGGGGAGAAGGGGAGTACACAGTCAGCCTTTCCCAGACTGCTTCGTAGTTGTTCAAAATAGTCACCCAGAGAGAGTCTGTATGACAAAAGCAAGTCTTGGAAACTCTGGGTAGATTAAAATTAATGCTCTGAACTTCAGGACTTCTCAGAACCTTTAAAGAGGTCTTGGAAATTGGTGACTTTCTGAGCTTAGGCCGACAGCACTCCCCGCCTTATTAGACTACATCGTTCTAACAACCCAGTCACTCAAGAGAATATTTACCATCAGACTGATAGAAATTAAATTCCAGTGCCCCTCACTTGCCTAAGTCAGTCCAAGGCTCCAGAAGCATTCAAGTCTAAGGCTTAACAAATTGTTCATCTGCTCGTAGGCTTGTGTAAGATTTGCAAAAGTAAGATACTGTTGTATTTGTATCCTCTAAAATTGCATGAACTTTGGACCCCACAAAATGTGTGTCTTCCCTTGCACCCATTCCCACATCTGGAGACTTTACCTCTATAGCATGCCAAACATCTTAAAACGCACTCATCTCTCCCATTTAATATAATTTACAAATGACTCTAGTTGAGTCAAAGATGGCATCATGTCATTTGCTTAGTAGATTTTTAATTAAACATTTTTTCATATTAGTTTTGCTTAGTTGCAAGGAATGTTAATTTGGAAGGCAATATTATTTTAACTTTCCACTTGGCAAACATTTTCTTAGCCCCGGGGAAGCTTGGGGCTTCTGAGTACCAGGTCTATAGTGCATAGTGGATAAAATGGCGCTGCACTCACCAGCCTCTTCAGTTTGAGAAACGCTCTACTAGATTATTTTCTTATTCATTTCCAATTCAGAGGGACTGTCTAGCTAAGGTCTAATTCAGACTAAAGAGAGATTGGCGTGGTAGGGAGAGAATTAGTCTGAATTATAGAAAGTGAAATTTATTATTGTCTAGAAACAGCAGCTTTCCTCCAACTAGGTTAATAAGGTGTTATATAAGGAGACCTGAGGGGCTGCTTGAACATTAAGGCAATATTGTGGTGCAATTAGCTTATCAATTCTGAATACGTAAATGAAAGCTTTTAAAGTCCTTGAAAATGGCTCTTTCTCTTAAGTAATTGAACTATTTCCCCTCGATGCTCTTCATTCTCTCCTGTGTGGACACTTCTTCCTTTAATTACGCATTAATGTGCAAAGCACTGTGCCTAGGGGTTGAGATAGGACTAAGACCCAGTCCCTGCCCTCTACCAGTGTGTTGTCTAACTGGGAGTCAGCACCCTTTTTCTGCAAAGGACCACATAGTAAATGCTCTTGGCTTTGCAGATCATCTCTGTTGCAAGAACCAGCTGTGCCCTTCTAGCATAAAAGAAGCCAGAGACAATGCACAAACAAATGTGTGGCCATGTTCCAATAGACCTTTGTCTGCCAAAACTACATGAGCTACAGTGTGCTGACCCCGGGTCTAAAGAGAGAAAGAAATGTATAAAGAATTCACTATATAAAGGTATAATCCTAATTCTGTGCAACGACAGAAGTGCCAGCCAAGTGTCTTGGATTCCAGAGGGGAGGAAAGAAGCAATTGATTACCAGGAAAGACAAAGATTCCTGGAAGAGGTGTCTGAGCTTAGGGACCTATTGTCTCTTGGTTTGGGTCTTTATTGTTCCTCAGTTGCTTTGTTCTTATCTGATTTTCCTTCCCAGTGAGAGTGGAGCTTCTGACACCTGGCATTTTCTCATACCATTCATGAGGCTTAGCTAAAATGGGTGCATATGTCTTGCCTACAAATTCTGAGTCAGCATCCAGTTAAATAAGGTAAATGTAAGACTGAAACACAGACACCAGGCTTTCCCCAGGCCTCAGATAACCATTCATGTTTAGAAAACCACTGTGCTTTTGGGTGGAATTAAACAATGTAATCTCCTCCTGCACACAACCTGGGCTGTAACTCCTTTATTGTTCTTCCAGACGCTTTCTCTTTGCATTTCAATATCCAAATGCCATGTAGTTTATTGTGACTTGTTTGCTCAAGGCTGGGCAAATAAAAGAACAAAGGCTGTGAGCATCACCCCAGCCTGTGCTATCACCTGCTCTCCCGGTGAGCTGAGCAGCCTTCAGCACCCCATCTCCTTAACAGGCTGTGGGTCAAGGTTGCTTGAGATGGGGGGCTATAAAGATTAGACAGCAGCGAGGTGTTTTCTGAAAAGACTCCTGATAGCATATCTTTAACTTTGCCAGGAACTGGGAAAATGATGGCACCCTGGCAATAACAGTAGGTACATGAATTACTCACCCAGTAAAATGGATGGAGCTAGTAACAGCAGCCCCCAGAGATTGTAAGATCAGAGGTCTCACCAAGAGACAGCCTGGGGGTTCAGCTTCTGCACTCATAAATGCAGCATGGCGGCTGTGCCACCCAGATCGCGATCACTTCTAAACCCCTTCTCTAGAGACGCTGTGGAGCCCCCACTGCCCGTTTATGCCTGGTATACACCCAGCGGGAGACAATGCACATGAATCCCCCCTCCAAGAAGCTAGAGGAGGTCAAACCGGAGAATGCTGGATCCAAAATGGAACTCTTCTCAGTATGTCAAATGCAGTTAGCACCTGTGAACACTCTCCTCTCCTCTTAACCTATTAGCACCCCAGCTTCAGTTTCTCATCTGCGAATGAGGAACTGTCTATGAGCAGCTTCCAAATCCTCCAGCTTCCAAATCCTCTTCCCCACTTGTGATGCAATGCAAATAAGCACCCAGCACAGCTCCTGACTAAAGGGGAGTCCCTCTCATCTAGCCCTGGTCAGGGTGGCCATGCTTCTACAGAGAAATCTCTCTGTCTAGAGAAAACCCTCCTGCTTTCTTTTCACCTGCCCAGGGGGCACCCACTCTTCAAGCCCTGGCTGCGGGCTGCTTCTTCCAAGAAGCCTTCCCCCATTATTCTAGCTTTCCCAGCCCCCCTCTCAGAAGACCTACCCTGCTTTCAGGCAGGCCCACACAACATCAAAGTTAATAACACCCTGTCCAATCTCACAGCCTCATTACTCCACATGTGTTCATTATCTTCCCAGAGTGTGAACTTGTTGGCTGGAAACCATGCCTTCACTTTTAACCCTCTAAGTGCACTGCACAGGGCTAGATAAACGGCAAGTGCCCAATAAACACTTACTGATATAAATTTCAAGAGTATAAAAAGGGTCCAAGCCCAGCTTCCACCTCTTTTAACAGAAGACATGACCACAATAATAACCAATACATTTAAGGCATTGCATATTTGGCAAAGACACGCCACATTCACTAGCAACCCAGGGAGGTGAGTGGAATTAGTCCCCCAATGAAGAGGTGAAAACTGAGGGTCAGTATGAGTCAGTGACTTGCCTGAGCGAGTACGGCTAGTAAGCGGCAGTCACTTATGAGGTCTCAAGAGCCTAAGCCTAATATTGTTCTCCATCACTTGAGGCCGTGAGTCTCAAATGCCAAAAGAAGTTTCAAGGGGTGGCTGGCAGTGTTGCTACAGAGAAAACTGCAGCCATTGCGAAGGGTGTAATTTGTTTATTCTCAGTTGCAGGGACCACCAGAGAAGGCAAGTTTCTACCAGACCTCGAAGAAATGATGGAGTTTGGAGAAAAAGAAAGAGACATGGGAGAAACGGCAGAAGCAAAGGCATAAAGAGGAGCAGACAGAAACCTCTGAGGCAGGTGTGTGTGACCGTGCAGCCAGAGCTGGACTCATGGAGGAGCTGTGAGGGAGAGTGATGTGGGGCCAACTATAAGGGACTCTTGAATTTCAAGCTGAAGATTGTGACAACAGTTTGAGCAGAGAGAAGATGGAGGGTGGGAGGCACTTGTGAGCAACCAACCACTCAACCATTCTGTGGGACTCAGTGAGGGACCAGATGGGGAGGGGGCAAGTAAGAATAAGGCAAGGTCATTCCAAGCTCCTAAGCCAGAGAGATTGCTAAAACGTAGGTGTCACTAACCGACATGAGGGTGTCGAAAATTGCCACTGATTTTGACTGGGAAGGAAACAGGGAGTATCGCACAGTGTCAGATTTAATAATATCCTGTCGCCATGCACTATCTCATTATTCCACACATGTTCATTATCTCCCCAGATTGTGTGCTAGTTGGCTTTGAGAAACTACGTCTTCTCTTTAAGCCTCCACAGCTCCTTGTGCAGGGCTGAGCAGATAGCAGGGACCCAGAAAATACCAGCAGATGTAAATTTCGAGACCACAAAACAGGCCTGAATCCCATGGTCAGTGGAGGGGCATTACAGAGAGACATGTATCAACCCAATATTTTCATAAAATCATTTTGCAGTAGCTTCCCAACAATGAAACAGTGCCCTTCAAGGCAGAGAGTGCCCCATCACTCAAGGCATCCAACTAGAAACTGGACAATAGTCAGAGGTTTCATGAAAGGGATCCCTGCATCAGGAGGGAGACCAGACAGAACATCTCTTCCAGCCCCTCCATCTCTCAAACACTATGGTTCAAGAATGCCGTGAATTTGTCTCCCATTTCTCTGGCATATCCCATTCAGAAATAGCCAAACTGACTTAAAAAAAAGAAATTTCCATGCCTCTTTCTATTTCTTTCAAACCCTTTAAATGTCAAGTTCCAGACCACTGCTTTGCCTTGCCGGGTGGTTGGATACCAAACCCATGAGTGCTGGGTTTAGAATAGCATGCCTGCGTGGCCAGAGGGGGGGTCTGACTTCATGCATTCCTAATGCACGTCTATTTTTACAGCCATGAGACACGTCGCCTTCCCTCGCTGTTCACATCAATATCACATGGGGACGCTGACACAGGGCCATCTGTCCCCACAGACGCTTTCTTTTGGGAGGGGAGGCAGAGAGAACTAGAGGGGGAGAGAGATACATTTTTGTTATAAGTCTGAAAATTGATTTGGGATATGATAGCTCCCAGACTTGAGCCGGCCATAGACACCTTTTGCCAGTCCCAGTCGGGAATGGAGTGTCTCATTTTTCCATCTCTTTCTGAAGTTCAGCACAGTCTGTCAGTCCACCCACACACTCACTCGCTCATTCATTCATTCACTCACTCATTCATTTGCCTAAGGCATGCCAGCTCTGAACCACACACTCCTTCATCATGGAAGTCTACGATGCAAGAGGGCATGGAGATGGGGAAGGAACATGACCAGGAAGGTGAAAGGTGAAGCAAGTCCTTTTTGAGCACTCCCAATATACCCAGGGCTGTGCCTAACCTGCAAGTTCGACCAGGTGGAGTTTCTCCTGAAATAAGGGTGCCTGCACCGAGACAGAAGATGAGTCCAGACTTGGAAGCCGAAGATGGAAGGATTTCTTGTATGCTGGAACAAAATCAAAGTGATCACAAGGAAACTGAAGGCTCTGGGTTAGGGCAGCTGTGGACCCTAGGTCCTGGCCTGAGCCAGCTCTCCTGAGAGGGCCCTACATTCTGGGAGAGGAGATCTAGGAATGAGTCTAAAGGAAAGCCCACTGGGAGCCTGACCACTTGGCCATTGTTATGGACTCTGGTTCCCAAAGTCTTTGGGGGTTTGTTGTATTTTCCCATCTCCCCCCTCTGGCAATGCATCCATTTTTCCTGTGACATGCTGCTCCTCCATCCCTGGTGATCCTGATGAGCTTGTCACTCATGCAACTGTATCTTCCCTAGGTAATGGGTCTCAGGCCAACCAATCGGAATACCCCTCTGAAAAGGACTACAGCGATTAAGTCAAGGAGACACAAATGATCCTGGCATGACCAGTTAGAGGCTTCCCTGGCACTTTTCTGCCAGAGCTAACAAGGAGGATGACTTCTCTCCATTGCTACTGCTTTTTTTGTCAATTACAGATGATATTCAATATAGTATTAGTTTTAGATGTACAGCATAGTGGTTAGACATTTATATAATTTATGAAATGATCCCCCAATATCAACTGCTATTGCTAAATTGAGAGAATATGAGTCTGAAACTACCAGTCACCATCTTGTCTGCTTTGTGGAAAAAATCTATGTGACGAGTAAAGCTAATTAGAAACCACACAAGCCAAGAAGGAGAGAGAGAGAGACAGAGCCTTGATTTCAAATGACCCTGGTTCCACAGTGCGGAAGCCAAGCCCTCAACTTGCCATTTATGAGACCCAATAAATTCTTTTTTCCCTTCTTCCTCAAACTAATTTGGTTTGAACTTGCAACCAACAGTTTCCTCACTGATTTGCACTTAGAGCTAACTCTCTTGGGTAGGCAGGGCATTAATTAATGGGATCACAGGATTGCTTATGCTCACCCTCTGAGAATCTCCAAACCCTGAGCTGGAATGTGTACTGGTGCAGGAGGCAGCCACCAGGGTCCTTGGTTCAGCCCCAGCTGGTGCATTTCAGACCTGACCAGAGGTGCCACGTGCTAGTTACAGCAGCTGGAGCCAGCACGGCATCTTCTTGAGCCCCCACCCTAGGTGTCAGCTGCCCCTGACTTGGCCAGAGTCCCATTGGTGCTGCAGCTTCTAAACCCATGAAGCATCTTCTGGCCTCAAGCAGCTGCCACTTTATTCTAGCTCTGGGAACAGACTGGATCAGCTCCTTGCAAAGTTGGGAGAAGGGCATCTGAGAGAGAGATGAGGCTCCTGGAGAATCTGAGTATGTAGGAATCTAAACCCAATCTTTTGGCCACTAATAGAAGGGGTGTTATTTACGCTCAAACTGTGAAGCTGGTCACCCCAGCCATGTCAGCCAGACTGCAAGGAAGAGGCCCAGCCTCCAGGCTGTCAGTGGGACCACCCCTACTCCAGTGCATGGCAAATTAGGGGGAATTGAAAGTCATGGGACACGCATAGATGAAAACAAGACAAGATGGTCTTGCCTTAGGGGAGCCCATGCCCCCAGTTAGGAGACTCTTTCTTGAACAGAAGGCTATAATGCAGTGTGCACTAAGGCACATTTTTTAATTTAAAAATTATTGTGATAAAATATACATAACATAAAATTTACCATTTTAACCATTTTTAAGTGTACGATTCATTGGTATTAAGTACATTCACAATGCTGTGCAATTATCATTGCTATCTATTTCCAGAAGTTTTTCATCATCCCACATTAAAACTCTGTACCCATTAAATAATAACTCCTCAATCTCTCTTCCCCCCGCCTTTGGTGACTACTATTCTGCTTTTCGTCTGCATGTATTTGACGACTCTTGGTACTTCACAGAAGTGAAATCACACACTATTTGTCCTTCTATGCCTGTTTATTTCACTTAGCACAATGTTTTCAAGGTTCATCCATGTTCTAGTATGTGTCAGAATTTCCCTCCTTTTAAAGGATGAATAATATTCCATTGTATGTACAGTAATCTGCCCTTGTCCACAGTTTTGCTTTCCACAGTTTCATTACATGCAGCTAACCACAGTTTGAAAATATTAAGTGGAAAATTCCAGAAATAAACAGTTTATAAATTTTAAATTATGCTCCATTCTGAGTAGTGTGATGAACTCTTGCGCCATCCAGCTCCACTTGCCCCAGATGTCAATCATGCATCTCTAACACTGTATATGCTATTCACCCTTTGTGCTACTCACCCATTAGTCACTTAGTAGCTGCCCTGGTTCAAGAAACCCTTATTTTGCTTAATAGTGGCCTCAAAGTTCAAGAGTAATGATGCTAACAAGTCGAATATGCCAAAGAGGAGCCATAAAGTGCTTCCTTTTAGTGAAAAAGTATAGTATAATAAGATATTTTAAAAGAGAGACTACATTCACCTAGCTTTCATTATAGTATATTGTTATGATTGTTATATTATATTATTAATTATTGTTGTTGATCTCTTACTGTGCCTAATTTATCAATTAAACTTTATCCTAAGTATGTATGTATAGGAGGAAACACAGTATTTATAGGGTTTGGTACTATCTGCAGTTTCAGGCATCCACCGGGGGTCTTGTGTTTATCCTTTCATCTGTTGATGGGCTTGCGTTGTTTCCACCTTTCAGCTGCTTTGGACATTGGTGCAGAGTATCTGTCTGACTCCCTGGTATTTAGGGCATTTACCCAGAAGTGGGCTTCTAAGTCACATGGTAGTTCTGTGTTTGACTTTTGAAGGCAGACCAAGGCATATGTGAGGCACACGGAGGGCAGGGTGGGCGGATGGCAGGATAGGTGGATGGCGCGAGGGGAGAGATGGGAGAGAGGAGACTTTAGGTTCGGAAGACCTCAGTCGGAGTCCCCGCCTGGCCCCTCACTGTGGGTTTGGACCTATGATCAAGTTTCTGTGTCTGTCTGCTCATCTATAAAGTAGAGCTAATACTTCCACCTCTGTGGCGAGGACAAGGTGGAAGAAAGTCATTGCTATCACAGAAAATCAGTCTTGGTTTGAGATGATACTTTAGCCAAGTGCTTCTGATAGAAGCAGGATCATTACAGATGATTGCACAGGTTAATCACTGGTCAAGGGCACCCGTCCAAAGGGAAAAGGGGGCCTGAAATCTAACCTGCTCTACACTCGTCAGGCCACGGGACTCAGCATAAGGTTGTGCCCGTCCCTGATCTATTCCTACACGGCCGTGAAAGTGGGGTTCTCAATTCAAATCTGACCTCCCTCTCTCTCAGCATTCTGTAACTCCCCATTGTCCTAGGATGAAGTCTAAGCTACACTGTGTGGCTCACAAGGCCACAGATCCAACTCCTATTTGCCTCCACAGCCCCCATTCTGGCCACCTATTCCTCGAACCCTTTTCTCCAGCCCTCCTGAATTTCTTTCCATTATTTCAATGTCAAGCTTTCTCTCTCTTTCTCTCTCTCTCTCTCTCTGTGTATATGTGTCAGTCTCTCTGTCTCTCTCTGTCTCTCTCTCTCTTTCCACCCCACACCCCACCCTTCCACTCTTCAGGGATGGGGAAACTGAACTTCTGTCAAGGTAAACACCTTGTCTAAAGCCACACTGCTGGCATAAAGCACAGCCAGGTTAGAACCCATACCCAGTAAATCCAAAGTCTCTGAGCTTCTGGCTACAGGGTTTAGAGATGGCACCAGGCTAGAGTGCAATGTTAAGCGACAGAGACATCAGGTGTAATACCGATCCTGCCCTCACTAGCTGGGTGAACTTAAGCAAATCACCCTTCTAAGAGTCTTGGCCCTGCCACATACTAGCTTTATTTTCAACCCGAGGATCATTAGGGAGTATTGTAATGGGAGTATATTATTGCTGTTATATGAAAGTTGGCTGTTCTGGTCCCTCTGCCCTCAGTGGGAACTCTATTGCGCCTGATGAATAAAATCTGTAAACTGAAGCACGATTTGAAATGGAAAGTTCCCTGGCCAGAGTAACTAAACTTCCAATGGCCTGAGACATGAGAGTGGCCCCAGTATCTGAGGACTGCTAAAGCACTCTGGATAAAATGGACATCCAACTCCACCAGCCAACTTCATTTTCTTAACAAAGATTGCAGCAAGCAGAGAAATGACACTGCAGAAATCTATTTTACAGACAAAGACTGAAAAAATAAGAGAAGGTGAATTTTCATCACTTTAATCTGCACATTGAAGCTCTTCAACAACCTAGCTAAATGCAATTGCACTTCTTTCAGCACATCATGCAGCCAGATCAGGTTAGCAGGGATCCTCCAGAGGATGGATCAGCTCTTCCAAGGGGTCCCCAGGCTCTTGCAGGCCCCAGGCAGGATGTAGGCTGCTTTGACTCACAATCGACTGTCTGCCCTCTGGGACAATCCTTTGGGATTTCTCTGGAAATGTTGGCCTCTGGTTTAATATTCTCCCAATAACATTCATGGAGTCTAACACCATTCTAGAACATTATGTCCCATCATCCACCTAGCCATGCTATCAGAAACTGCATTATCATCCACCCTTCTGCCCTCTCACTCGGCCCCACATCTGATGTGGCAAACTGTCACCATCCCCTGCCTTCCTATCTGCAAAGTGGGAATATGAATGATACTTGCTTTTGTATCGGCTAAGACACTTTGAGTTGCAAATAACCTACAAACAAACAGCTTCAACTGTTTCAAGTAAAAACTAGCCAATATGTCACCAGGCCCTGGTTTTTATCTTCAGACTCAGCTCTGCTCTCTGACTTGGGGAGGCACTACCTACCCATGGCTCTCAGAGAGGCTCTTCTCTCATGGTCACAAGCTGGAGGCAGATACTCTTGGTCTTACGTCTTCTCAGCTTCACATTCTTAAGGGAAAAAGAAGATCTTGTTCCCAAGCATTGCTGGCTCTCCTTGGGTCATGTGACCATCACTGGACCAAGCACCATGGCCAGGGAAATGCTCTGATTAGCCAGATCTGAGTCACATGTCGCACCTCTATACTGGGGTAGAGTCACGCACAGAAGCACGAGAACTGAAAGTTGGGGAGGATGGGCCAACCCCAGGGGAATTGGGACACAGTGACCAGATGAAAGACAAATGGAACTCGGTGGCTTTATGGTTGGTGACCACCACTACCTCACAGAGTGTCATGAGAATGCAGTGAGATTATGTGCCTGGGACATAGAATATTCTCAGTTAATATTTCTATCACCGGCACCTATATTGGCATCAGCATTATTAACTTTTGGGAAGGTATTTGAGCACACTGATATTTTTAAAAGGTAGAAATTCCAAAAATTATCAGTAAAAATAAATATAAACCCTTATAATCCTTAAGAGTTCCTAACAACTTTAGATAATGGTCAGTCAGTACCACCCATGACTATATTTTGTCCTGTAAATTAAGAAGCTCTACACGTCACAACTTTCTATTGAATACATATGCTATCACAGAGAGCATCTCAGTTTTAAGTTTAAAATACTCTATTGAAGTCTTTGGGTGAAGAAATATTCCCATTTATCGGAACTCCTGCAGCTCTTCCGGCTGGTTTCACAGACACAGCTCAGGTCCAGGATTCTATTCAGGGTCTTGTCTCTTTCTTCGAGTCTTTTCTATGTCAAAGACTTCCCACCTCAACTAACACATGAGCTCCTAGAGGACTGAGAGCCTGTCTATACTTCACCATGAGTCCCTTAAAACAGCCCCTTAGGTGTAGATTCCAAATTGGTTATCTGACTAGCTGGCTGGCCCACTGTCTGGCCATCATCTGACTGACAGCACAGCCTGGATGCCGGTGGTTGGCAGAATTCCCATCTGTCTGCACAGCCCACACACCCCCAGCCCCACTGCCAACCAGGGCTTAGGCCCCGGCCATTAGAGACTCCATTTGTGCCATTGACGGAAACTTCAGCAACAGCTGCCGGCAGCAGGTGCAAAGCCAAACAGAGCCCGGCTCTGGAGAGAAATCCTTTGCTCACTCAAGCCAGCTGTAGAGTCAGTGACGAGAAGTGGGAGGGAGAACTTTTCAGTTCTTTCTGAAAGCCCAGGACAGAACAGGGAGAATGTGGTCTGGGTCATTTTCATCATTCAGCCAATCAGTCAGATGGGCCAGCTGGGTGGCCACCCAGTGACACTAGCACCGAATGCCCCACATTACAGGGAATGGGATGGTCCCACCTGCTCCCCTCACTTGCCCCACCTTCAAATCCAGACTGTCCTTCCCAAGGAGGGGAGGGGACACATGGGAGAGAAGGAAAGGGACCGCCTTTTAGATCCTCCACCCATGGGCTAGCTGATTCCCTGTCCCCGGTGCTTTCAGAAATGCAGAATCTCAGTCTCTACCCCAGACCTCCTGAGTCAGAATCTGTAGTTTCTCAATTTCCCCAGGGGACTCACACGCATGTTCAAGTCTGAGAAGCACTGGTTTGGAGCATCGGGCGCTCATTTAATCATTCAGTCATTTTTACTGAGCATCCACTATATGTCTGGCACTGTTGTCAGCTCTGGAGGTACCTCAGTGACAAAAAAAAAAAAAAAAAAAAAGCCTAGTTCTCGTGAAGCTTATTTTCTAGCAGAGAGAAACAAACAATAAATGAGATGACTACATAAAGTAAGTAGTGGGTGTTAACTCCTGAGAGGAAAAAGGAAGTGGGGAAAAGGAATAAGGAATGCAGGGCGGAGAGGGGGCAGCTGTAAAGAGGAGGGCTCTCTGAGAGGTGGCTTTGGAGTGAGGACCCCAGAGAGGAAGTGAGCCTGAGGGAAGGGGGCAGAAGGAGAGGGACCAACACTCTCAGCTTGCCCAGGATTGAGGGAATTCCTAGGGCATGCACAAGTCAGTCCCAGGCAAACAGGGATAGTTGGTCACCTTAGAAGGATGGCGAGGGTAATAGATGAATCCAGAAGAGGGGACACTGTTGGGCTTCACTGCTCACAGTATGGTCATCTTCCCAGCAGTATCACCTCACCTAGGGATTTGTTAAAAATGCAGAGTCTCAGACACCACTAAAACCTCCTGGATCAGAATCTGTATTTTCATAAGGTCCCCAGGGGATCCAGGTGCCTACAAGCTCTTTCTGGGCCTTTGTCAAGATTTTGGCATTTACTATGAGTGAGATGGGAAGACATCATAGATGACATGCTCTAACATTTAACAGGCTGCTGTGTTGAAAATAGACAGAGATGGGAGAGGGCCAGTCAGGAGAGGCCCACAATAATCCAGGTAAGCAAGGATGGTGGCTGCTGGCCCCGGCTGGTTGTGATAGAGGAGGTGAAAGCAGTCAGGTTCTAGGTCTTTTTTTGAAGGGAGTGGGGTGGGAACCAAGTCTCTGAGGAGGTAAGTACATGAGATAAGATACTCTCTACAGCGTGCTTTCTCTCAGCTCCACCTCTCTGGTACTTCTTGCAGTAAGTTCCTTCCTTCCACCAACATTTGGAGAGAGCCTGACTTATGGAAGTCCCTATGCTAGCGGAAGGAAACCTGGTCATTGGAATGTGCTCTCTGATGAAGAAAATCCCAGGCATTCCGGGAATCCAAGGGAAGGACTGCTCAGTCTGGGTGGGGGCGGGGGTTCAGGGAAAGGTTTTCCCAAAGGACTTGTCCTCACAGCAAAGCTCAGTCTCAAAGAGCGCAAGTGAAGGATGAAGCAGATGCAGGAAGCAGCTCCTGCGAGTACCCAGGACAGGAGAGAGGACACATTTCCAGATGTGGGATCACTGGGGTCCAAGCCTTCCAGCCTCCTGCTCAGACCATAAGGCTCTCCATTGCCCACAGGAACAGATCCAATGTCTGTAGCCTAAAGTTCAGTGTCATCTCCGCTCAAGCCCAAATATATCTTCAATTTAATTTCCCACCTCTTTCTTCCAAATTTCACTTTCCTGTGCAACCCCACCTGGAAACATCTACCCCTGAATCCCCACCAGCACCAGCCCTAGAACTGGACAAAGGAGCCCCTGCCCTTTCTGTGGCCCCTCTCCTGGTCATATGTCTGTCTTTGAAGCAAACAGTCTAGGGAGCAACAGGAAGTGCCCACCTAGAGTCCACATACATCCTCCCTGCCACACTCCAGCATCCAGAACCATAGAACTCACTGCCCCAGTCCCTCTTCCCGAGGCCAGTCCCCCTGAAGGAGAACAGGGTCAGCATGCACACTCAGGCCCCCTGTTGACAAAGGCTGTGTTCAGAGTTTGCATGTGTGTGCTGAGGTCGGTGTGGGATGGAGTCAGGTCTAGGAAGAGAGGGGGTAGGCTATAGGCTCTCCCTGCTCCATCTCGTTCTGGCCCAAAATTCCAAGGATTCTAGAAATTCTGAATAGGAACCTGCCTTCAGGTCATTATGAAGATACATGTGTCCAGATTAAGCAGAGAAACCTATATTATTGAACAGCTTGTTACTGTGAATTATGGCTTTTTAATATTTAGACATATGGTCTATGGCTTCCTTTTGGGCTCTTGCCCTGGGCCCCTCAAAGGTTTGGCCACGCCTGTGGCATAGCTTTGACCCTGCAATTCTCCTTGAATGCTCCTCCCCTCCCCTACTTCTTCTACCTGAACAAGAAATGCATTTAAGGTCCATATGGAGATCATCTGTCATTTTTGCCTGCCATCAGTCCTATCTCCTTTCAGCTGATGCCTGAAGCCCTCTTTTCTGGGAAAAAGAAAATCCATTGCCTGCACTTTTGGTGGGGATGAGCTCCTAGGGATTAGCCCATTGGAGCTATCAGAAAAGACTATCTCTTTATGATAAAAAGATGAGCTGGCACAGAGAGAAGAGAGCATAACCAGGGGGTGGAGCATGAGGGAGACGAAGCCCAAGGAACCCTTTGTCAGCTCCTGGATCCATCCATACTCGATCCTAATACACTCTTGGACTTTACGATTACCTAAGCCAATAAATGCCCTTTTTTGATTAAGCTTATTGGAGCTGAAATTTTGTCACTGGGAAACTGAAAGAATCTTACTAGTAATTCTAATTCATAGACTTAGAGGTGTCAGAGCCTATAAGGGCCTTAGAAACAATCTGATCAACTGCCACTATTCAGTGTGTGATAAACCTGGGACTCAGAAAGGTGAAATGGTTCATCCCAATTCACACAGAAAACCAGGGCCAGAGCTGAGACTGGAATGCAGATCACCTTGCTCCTAAGCCGTTATTCCACGTTTCCTCGCCACGTCACCTTCCTCAGCCTGCCCACACCGAGGCTATACTCTCTCCTCCCCATCAGTGTAAGGTCTTTCCCAATGCATCTCTGCATCCCTGGTTCTGCATTTGTATTATCACTTCGTGGTCTCAGTGGGTGTCACATCCAAATTCAAATGGCCAACCCTTTAATGGAGGAATGCTGGCCTTCTCTCTTCTGATGCCCCACTGGCTGGAGCACCACTGCTGGCACGTGGTAGACGCTGAATGAGCCCTGGCTAATTTACTCGTCAAAGGCCTTGATGCCTGATTGGCTAGATCCAGTCTCCTTTTCCATCCAATGTACTATCTTTGAGTTAATGTTTCTCCCAGGCAAGACCTTCTTTTCAATCCAACAAGCTATTTCCCGGGCCATTAGGAGGAACTACAACCAGAGGCAGGAATACTATGTTGCTTTTTTTCTTTATTTCCTTTTGTTTTCAATTTTTTGCCTATGGAGGTTTTTTTTTTTTTTTTTCTCTTCCTTCTTCTTTAACAGCCCAAGTTGCTAAATTGCACATCGCCAGCAACTCCTGTGAGTTTAGTCCTTAAGTGTTACATTTCTGTAACAGATACTCCATAAGCAGCACTTATCTTCAGGAGGTGGCTGGTGAGGCACGCTAAAATTACATTTCCATTTCTGTTCCTATGTTTTTAAGCTGTTATTTTAGCATTTCTGACTAGTTCACAGTTGACACCTACTGATGGAAAATTAAATGAAACTTGGCCAAGAAGGAGACTTGCCTGTTTCTCCCCACCCCACCAGGCTGAGAACTAGCTCCTTTTTATAACAAGACGCAGCTGTGGAGGGATAGAAAGTCTCCTAGATTTGGAAATGCAAGGCCCTGCTATTAACTACCTCTTGAACCTGGGGTAAATCACGTAAGCCCTCTGAATTTTATTTATATATAAAATGGGACTCATATACCTGCAGAACCTTGGGTTATTGTGAGGTTTTGAATTAAGTAAACATAGCTGGCCATATACTGACAACATCGATACTAAATACGAAAATTCTTGACATATAGTAGTTGGTCAATAAATATTAGTTGTTTCTAGGTCTTAGTCCTTTTTCCTTAGCCATTTGATATCTTTTTGAATAGTTTGTGCCCCAATTGGTTAATGGATTAAATATGGGAATTACAGAATTCTTTTCCTTCTTGGTTAAATGAGCAGACCATGCCCCAAATATAGGCTATGCTAAGGCCCGGCGTCAGTCTCAGTTAAAACCTGTCAGCAGTGCCCCATCGTTCTGGGGATTGAGCCCAAACTCCATAACACTACATGCAGCATGAGGCAGCTTTTACCTCCCTCTTCTCTGGCCACATCCCCACCTGGAACCTTTGGTCATACACTTACATCTGCCTAATAAGCCCTTTCCCTGGCTAACTCTCCTTCGAGGTGTGAGACAGAGTTTCAACACAGCCCGTCTTTGGGTTTCCCCTATGCCTTATGTCTCCCTCTTAGGACCGTCATCAATGGTCCTGCCCATCTCCCACCAGACTATGAAACTGGCTGACACAGACTGTATTCTGTTCATCTTTTATCCTTGGTGCTAGCAAAATGCTTGGCATACAGTAAGAGGTCAGAAAATATTTCTTAAAAGAGGAATAATGCATGAAAAAAGAGGAAGTTTCCATATGGAAAGACAGAAATTCTCCTTCAGTTAATATGTAAATTCAATGCATTTCTAACCCACGTTCTAAGGATGTTTTAATGAAAACTTGAACAACTAATTCTAAAACTTGCTCTAAAAAGTAAATTCATAAGAAAAAGCAAGATGAGCTTGAAAACCTGCTCTGCAAATATCAAAATATGTTATAAAGCTTTATCAATTTAAACAGTTGATTCTGGTAGAAGAATAGGCAAATGGATTGAATGATTGGACTGAAGAGTCCAGACACATGCCTGTGTATATTATCAGAATGCGGGATATGATAAACATAACACTTTATATTGAAGAGGAATTTTTCACTTATAATCAGCTCTTGGTTCTGCTTTTGTAGATATGCTTGCCAAAGGGCAGGGTGACCTTGAGAGTAACTAAAGACTCATCTTCCCTTTTTGCTTGTTCTGTCTAGATAACAGATGTATTGCCTAAGTTCTTGTTTGAAAATCTCATGCCCTGTAACTACCTGTAGCCCATAGCAACTTCCCATGCTCTGTAGCCCTGAGGACAAATTAACCAATCAGCCATGCCAACTGTAAAACTGTAACTGCTCAGATAAGCCCTATAAAAGTAAAGTTACCTCTGAGCTTGGAGCCCAGATCTTCAGAGCGCTAGCTCTTCTGGGACTGCCGGCGTAATAAACCTGAGTTCTCCAGCTCTCCGAGTGGTACTTGGTATCTTGCCAGTCTGATTATTCTGCAACAATATGAGCAGGGAAAGATAGGCCATTTAAAAAAAATAGAAAGTCAACAATCAACTGTCCATATGAAAAAAAGCAAGTTACATCTCATCTGGTATCAACCAAAATATTTTATGCTATGCTGTGGTGATAAATTGCCCCCAAACCTCAGTGACTAACACAGAAGACCAATTTCTGGCTCAGGGCACACGTCCATTACAGGTTGGTGGGGGAAGCTCTGCTCTTTGAAATCGCATAGAAGCCAGCTGAGGGAGTAGTCACCATCTCAAACATTGCCATTGAAGCTCTGGACATGGATGGGGAGGCCCTGCATTAGCAATTAAATGCTTGGTCCTGAAGTGGCCTCATCACTTCTGCCCACAACTCAGGCTAGAACGAGTCCCATGGTTCCACCCAACCACAAGGAGTACAGGAAGCAAAATCCTACTTTATGCTGTGAAGTGAAAAGAACCAAAAGGGCATTATGGTGAAAGGCACAAAGACTACATACTACCTTTGCCAGTGTATTCCTCTACAACTCCCCAAATATTTTTAATTATTTTTTTCAAAAAGTAGGTCAATTTTTTTTTTATAATCTTGAGGAGGAAGATGCCTTCCTATTCAAGCCATTAAACTCAGAAGCCATAAAAGAAAAGAATTACAGATTTCATTGCATAAAAATGTAAAATTTTTGCATGGCAAAATCATCTATAAATAAAGATACAGGTCAAGTTACAGAGCAGAGAAAAAAGTTGTACCATCATGCATAACTAACAAAGGATTAATATTCATAATATACAGAGAATTTTTTTTTAAGTCAATGAGAAGAATCAGAATGTAGAATAATGGGCACATGATAGACAGTCTTGTTTAGAGGATTTGGGGAAACGACATGTTGATATACTTGTTAGAACTGTAAACTGATTTTTTTTCTTTTTGAGAGTAATTTGAAAGTACCTATCACCATGTTAAATACACATACATTTAATGCAGCAATTCTTCTAAGTCCTCATACAAAATACAAAATAAATATATATGTACAATGTTATACAAAATATTATTTGCAAATATATATATATATATATATACCATGTTGGTCATTACAGAATTATTTGTACTAGCGAAAAAAAGGGGGAGAGGACTATTGCTTTTAAAAGGAAAAAAAGGAGTATTTATATTGCTTTTAAACAAATATGGTTCATGCATGCCATGGAATACTATGCTGTCATTACAAAGTGTGAGGTGGGGTTATAAGTACAGCCATGAAAAGATGTTCATGACACATTTGTTGTATGAGGTTTGTGGTACTCATTGATCACTCCTCCTGCCTTCTAATTTCTAACATATTTATAATAAATCCTAAGACCCAAGTAAGATCAGCCTTATTGACAACAAAGTGGGATGAGAGGACTGAGTGCAGTGCCTAACCACATCCCATGGACCTAGACCTGACTTTTCACAAATTAGAAATCAATTTCAGATTTTTTTAAAAATCTCCATAATTACAACTCTAATTCTTCTGGAATTTTTAAGCATAGAAAGAAAAGGGATCCAGGGACCACTGAGTCTTGGTATGAAATGATACAATTAATTAGCTGGTCTAGGGTTACCCACCAATCAGGTGACACACCAGGATTTAAAGTCCATCCTATCTGACAATCAGACCCAGGCTTTTCTACAATGCTCTAGACTGTACCCCCATGTTAAGCCAGATGACCAGGGAGCTGCATCCCTGGGATCAAGCCTTTGGTGTCCTCCCTCCAAACTGATCTCTGCACTTAACATTATGCTTTGGCCTTCATCACTATTACCTGTGCTTTTTATCTAAAATCAGAAGCCAAAGAAGTCCCTCCTGCTGTTATACATACTCCTCAGGGAAACCACGCTGTGGTCTGTGTTCCAGAGCTGTCCCTAGTACACAGGCAGATGCCCCCTACAGCCAGTGAGAACTAGGCAACCCTGCCCCGTGCTCCCTCCCCTGCCCCACATGCACTCCTTCTGGGAAGCACAGTATCATATTATGTCTTTGACAGCCAAGCTTTCCCTCAGTCAGAGTTACAGGATGTGATTTTCCAGTTCCAATGACCCCACTACTTTTTGGTCTTTTCTCTGCACGGTGAGTATCGACCCCACGAAGCCTTGTCTTTCTTGGCACCTCCATGTGGCACAAGCAGCCTGAGCTGGAAGCCCAGCTCCAAGAGACCTGGGAAAGTTCTTTTGCCTCAGTCTCCCTGTCTGTACAGTGGGAGTGGCAGTCACAGTAACTGTCTCATGGGTTCATCCTGAGGATAAACGGAGTAATGCATGTAATGCACCTGTACACAGAAAGTACTCCATGGAGATTAAGATCACCATTTTATTACAGAACGGTTGAATATTGCAGTTTCATGTGGTTTGACCTAATAGATTTTTTTGACAAAAGTGAATAGGCTATGAATAAATGTGATGCACTTACCCCATCACAGTTTGACATTTGATGGTTTCCTAAATTTAATAACACCTTACAGCGGCCTGGCTAGTAGGATAGGAAGAGGCAGACGCGGGCAGCTGAGAACCCAGGGACAGGAGAAAGGAGTCACTAGAGGGAGACTGGAAAGTGTCTGGGCTCAGATATTGCCTGAAGACATCCCAAACCCTAGGCCTTCATCTTGGCCCCATCCTTGCTGGCTGACCTTGGCAAACCCACTTAACACCCTGGGGCTTCAATTTCCCCAGCTGTAAATTGAGCTCAGCCACTGGGCCCCACCCCCTTCTCTGCACCTTGAGCCAAGTCCAAGAATCCTGCAGCCCACCTCCTTGGAGACTTCAGCACAAAAGGAACGATTTAGAACTAGAGCCTGGTGTCCAGTATTAGGGACCCAGGATTGCGCTCACTCCATCCTGGGAGCGGTGCAGGCTGCAGCTGGGGGATTACAGGGCCGTCTCCAGAGGCCTGCATGGTGGCACTGCCTGCCCCAGAGGCCCTACTCTTGTCAGAATATTAACACCCTCAATGCATTTGTGTGTTACTCATGATTGCCACCACGGTTCCAAAAGGATTACGCAGCATGCATATTTATGAGACAAGCCCAGACAAAGACTACCACATTTTAAAAGATGCAATTATCTCTAAAAAGTTCAGCTTTATTTTCATGCTAATGAATACAATATTTTTAAGCAAACCTAATTGGTTTGCCTGAGCTCCCATAAAAGCTCTCAACTCATTAGAGCTCGAGGTCCCCTTCAAAAGGGGCTTTAGAGGGAGCTGAGGCCGGAGGAGGGGGCTGACGCTCAGGCCATTTTCAGAACGTTTCAGTCTCTGCCTACTGCTGACCGCCCGCGCCCCCCCATCCAAGCCCTTTGGCTGGATCACTGCTGAGGCCTTTCAGGAGGGGCCACCCGGAGAGTCTGGGTCCTGGGAATGTAGGAGCATCAGGAGAAACTGAGGGCTAAGGAGAATGTCCTCCCTTCTCTCTGCAGAGGAAGCAAGGCCAGTGTCTCTCCCCACCCAACCTGCCGCCCCCACAACGCACACACTACTCTCATCAAGCCTCCCACTCCTTACTGGAGGCTGGAATTCCACCCAGAAATGGTGTCCCTTCACAGGCCATCAGCCTGGGCTTCGGGCTCCAGCAGAGGGAAGGGGTTCCTTGGCCCCAAGGCCCGCATCCCAGGTACCCCAGCAGCTGGTCATTGGCTTTGGATTTCGCTTTCTACTTTTGAAGCACTTCCCAACTATTTTCTCATTATGCGCCCTTGTAAAGTACAAGTTGTTTTCACCGTTTTACAAATGAGAAACCTGAGGCCAGAAGCCACAGACTGAGTTGTGCCAACCTGCAGGCTCTGAGTGTTCTCCATGACAAGCCCGACACAGGGCTTCCTGTGAGACGGGGCTGTCCTCTTCCTGCCTGATTTCTGAGTCCTGCTTCCCTCCTTGTCTCAGCCACCTCCCTGCAGTTCCAGCTGGGCTTTTCCTTACAGGAGACCTAGAAGTTCCGCTGAGCTGAGCGGCCAGGCTGGGAAAGCAGGCCAGCTGCCAAAGGAGGGGAGAGCAGAAGGGAGGCCTCAGCAGGGGTCTGTGGTTTAGGAAGCCATAGTCATCATCTCCTGTGATCCATGTGACCACCTGAGAGGGAAACTTCTGCACTTCCGTTTTATATGGGAGTAAACAGAAGCCGAAATAGGTCACGTTACCTGTCTGAAGACTCTGGGTGTGGCTGGGGCCAGAGCTGCGTAAGACCTCAGTCTTCTGATCCCCAATTTGGTTATCATGTTCCCTAAAATACCATGAGGCCTACTTTGCAGGGCCTTGAATAGTAAGATCAAGATTTGGGATAGTGTCTTATGGGAATAGGGAGCCCCTGAAAGTGTTTGAAGGGAAAAATGACCTGGAAACCCAAAGTTCAGGAGTGAGCATGAAAGGCTGGAAGGGCAGCAAGTAAAATGGGAGTAGGCTCCATTCAGGAAGAACACTGCTTAGGATTCAGGGAAAGGCCAATCTGAGGCCCTCTACGGATGAGCCCTGGAGAAGCCGAGTTATATGTTCTCCGCTGTTATATGTTCTCCTTCAAGGGGTCCTGGGGGCATGACCCAAGGGCATTGGGAACTGAACTCCTGCCCAAGGGCATCACCACAGAGACTCAACCTAAGCTCAGAGCCAAACGCCACACCCCAATCTTTACACTGCCTAATTGGCTTAGATTTATCAAAGTAATTTTTAAGGGGGAATTTTATATGAAGGTAATTACGCTCAGCTGAACTAATTTTATTAAACAATGCTGCCTTAATGACAAACAAATCTGTTATTAATTTGTAACCAAGCAGCTATTTCATTCAATTTGCAGTATCAGTAATGAGCCCTGTGGCTAGAGCAGCCCAGAAGGACCCCTTTCTGAGAAAGGCAGAATGGCTGGGAGGCCGGAAACTGGGACCTGGCCTCTGCGCAGTTGTGGACAAGTGTGTGACTCCAACTTCCCCTTCTCTCTCTAGGCTGCGTTTCTCTGTAAAACAGAGGCTTGGAGAAGTGCCCAGAGGGAATGCCCATTCAGCAGCCTCAGGGACTGAGTCTGGATGGACTTTCAGTACTTACTGTGTGCCTCAGTTTCCTCATCTGTGAAGTGGGGAAATAATGGTGCCTATCTCATAGGGTAATTGTGAGGATTCATTAAGTTACTACAGTGCCAGTTAAGCCAGGGCCCAGGCACATAGGAAGCATTTTTATTAATATTCCCAGAACTAGGAATGCGAGCTAGGGATGATGAGAGCTCCTGCTTCCCCTAATTATATGACCCCTTGATTCTGGTTTCCTTCAGATTCATGACCTTTCACCCCCTTCTAGGAGGGTGAGACCTCATTATAGCCAGTGGAAGAGGCTAGGAAATGGGATTCTAGTCACCCTGCCCTCAGGTGACCCTCGGGACTGCCTCAGCTTCTTTAGCTCCCAATGCGGGTTGACGACACCGTCCTGCCTAGTCGCCAGACCATCCTGTGAGACAGACAGGATCATCGATGGCTCTCATACGTGCCGAGTGGATCAGGATAACCTGGAGAACTTACAGGAAAATGCTGATTCCTGTGCCCTGCCTTGAGAGACTGGCTACCGTGGATATCTCGCCAGCTCTGTGCACTTCAGTTACCCTCTGGAGAAAGCCAGCACCTTGGATGTCCCTTCCATGTCTGTAGAGAATACCACACCACTGCCTCTGTGGTCTTACTGGCATGCGTTCAGGTGAGAAAAAAGCAGTTTCTCAAAGTCAACTAATTTGCACAGTTAATGGTCTAGGGGGGACAACTTCCATCACCGAATCCTTCAGTTTCTCCTCTTTTAGAAGGCACTGGGCTGGGGCACAGTTTGTGCAGCTTTCAGACACCTTGGGGCCATGCTGACATGATGCCTCTGAGTCCACTTGCTGTAGAGACCTGCTGTCTTGTCTTCTCAGAAAGATGAACCACTTGAAAGTCAGCCTTTTAACAAGTAGCTATTAATATACCATTTATGTACCATCACTTAGACAGTTGCCCATCCAGGACCCCAAGAGCCCCCAGGCCCATCACAGTGGGGACCTTCTGCCATTAGGGAAAGGAATGGTGTGTCTCCAGAAGGCCTCTATGAAATCCCAACATATAAATGTATATGCACCATTTAGCCCCTTATGAAGGTCTGAGTTTTGTTTAGAAAAATCTTCCCTGAGGTTCATTTCCCAGTGCTGCACAGACTTGGAGAGCCAGCTCTCCATGAAGAGTCCCCTTTACCCGTATGGCAAAGGAACATGAATTCCAGCAAAGAGCATAGGCTGAGGTAGAAAGAGCCACAGAGATTCCCACAAGACCCCCTGCACTGGGAACTGAGGAATCAGAGGCATTTCACCTCAACTGGGCCTATTGTCACCCTCAGTGAAGACATTAACAGAGAGTGATGGCCAGTCCTCCAATGGGTCCATCAGGAAGGATGAAGAAGTCACTCCACACCTATTATCTATCACTTTCCTTGGCCTGTTTCTCTAAAATGCCTTTTTCCCCTCTTCTCTCTCCATCTAAATTCCTTTGTGTTTAACTCAATGCCCTCCTCCTCCTTCTAGAAGCCTTCATATACTCCCCTGCACTTCCCCACCTCCCTTCTAGTTGGGTGGAGGCCATGTGGCCTCTGTCAGCCAATGAAATGTGACTGGAAATGTCTAATATCTCCTCTAGGCTGAGGCGGTATGGAGCTGATGGGCTTCCTCTTTTGGTTATAAGTAACCAAATCGCTGACTAACAGTGAATTATTATCTCATGTAATAAGAGTATCAAAATAGGCAACTCTTGTCATCTCATGGTTCCAAGAGGGCAGCATGACAACATATTCATCATCTATGGCTGTGTAAAAAAATGACCCCAAAACTTCATTGCTTAAAACAACGATAAACAGTTATGATCTCACAGTTTCTATGGATTAGGAATTCTGGAGCAGCTTGGCTAGGGCAAGGGAGTGGAGCAGGTTTGGCTTATGGTCTCTCACTTGGTGGCATCCAAGATGTCGGCAAGGGCCACAGCCCCCCAAAGGTTTGGCAGGGCCTGGAGAATCAGCTTCCAGGGTGGCAAGCTGGTGCTAGTTGCTGGGAGGAGGCCTTCGTTTCTCCCCACATGGGTCCGTCCACAGGCCGCTTGAGTGTCCTCATATTGTGGCAGCTGGCTCCCCTCAGAATGAGCAATCCATGAGAACAAATCTAAAACATTAGTGTCTTTTTTGGCCTGTCTTCAAAAGGCACATACACTTCTGCCACATTCTCTTCATTAGAATCAAGTCACTAACTCTGACCCGCAGTCAAGGGGAGGAGAATAGGTTCCACCTTTGAGAGGGAGGAATGTCAGACTTGGTCAACATAGTTTTAAAACCTCCACAAATAGTGTTCATACTGGAAGAGAGGAAAGGAAGCAAAAGTCTTCCTCACCATACCACTCTGTCATCAGAAAAAAAGGTTTTCCCAGAAGGCCCTGGAAGTCTTTCCCATATGTGCAGTTGGCCAGAATTGAGGCACATGGCTCTAGACCCAGCACCAGCAAAAGGAAACATAATTCCATTGCTAGTTTAGACCAATCATGAATCGTCCTTTGGGGCTGGACACATTTCTGCCTAACAAAATTGGGTTTCTAGTAGCGAGGAAGTAGAAGAGAATGGCTGCTGGGTAAGTAGGCGAGAGTGTCTGCCATGTTGTTCTATCAATTGGGTAAATGGGAAACGTTAGACACCAAGGTAGTGGATAATCCACAAATACAATAATCAGTTTATTAACCACGTTTCGTATCAACAACCGAAAATGAATCAGTACCGAGGTAGTGGATAATCCACAAATACAATAATCAGTTTATTAACCACGTTTCGTATCAACAACCGAAAATGAATCAGTACCGAGGTAGTGGATAATCCACAAATACAATAATCAGTTTATTAACCGCGTTTCGTATCAACAACCGAAAATGAATCAGTTCCAGGATCTGCCCTGAGAGAGGTGTTTGCTTACTTCGATCTGAGTTTTATCCCTCAGAGGACTTGGCATGGGGGTCCCTGCTCTATCACATCTGCTATACAACCCTCTGCCACAGGGTTGCATGTGTAACCTTGAGCAAGTTCAGTTACCCTCTCTGAGCCTTGCTTTCCAGCTCTTTGCAAAGGGAATGGGAATACTGCTTCACAGGGTTCCAAAAACTGAGTGAACATGCTTCATATCAGGCAGTAGGCCCATGTACATTCCGATCATTGACATTTGCCCTGGGTTTTGAGTGAGAGGCCAAATAGAAGCACAGGCTTTTTGTCCTCTCTTTCTTCCCATCTCTAATCTCCGACACACGGTGCTCAGCCAAAAAGGATAACTCGGCACAGAGGGCAAATCCCCACCATAGAAACAGTGGTACCATTGTGAACGCCTCCGGCAATGGCACCCCACCCAGCTGAGGAAGCCTTATTCTCAGCTCCGCTTAACAACGCACAGCCTGATTTAATATGAGCAGCTGATCTCATTGCTTCCATAGCAAGTTTAATTTGCTGGGGAAGCAAGTTGGCGAAGTTCTAATAAAGCAGAGCTGCAAATAATACCAAAGAGAGTTTGCATTATGATAACTTTCCAATTAAAATGGATTAATGGAGGAGAAACGGCAGCAGTAGTGTCTAGACAACATATTACTAAATCCTTGGAGAGGGAGATGGAAAGGAGTTGGGGGAACAAGAAGAAGCAAGATAAACAGGGAATTTCATGAATTGGAGGCACCCTTGTGCAGTGTGACGGGAGGTACCACGCACGGGCTCCTTATCGCTAGCGCCATCTGTTACAATGCCTAGACTTTCCATCATTTGGGAGAATCAGTCTTTTAGAACCCAAAGGCCTTTGGTCTCTGGACATCCTTTACAAAAATACAACTAGCACCCTTAGTTTCCTGGCTGGCCTATTGCTGGGATTAGCCTGCAACTAACTACCTGAGAGCACTGTGTGCGACCCTGGCTGAGAGTCAGAGGACCTGCATAAACCAGACATGGACACCTGTCATGGACATGTCTGGGCTTCACTGCAGGACTCAAAACAATTTTTCCATATCTATACTTGTGACCCTGACCCCTGACCACTGCCAAATGATCCAGGAGTGTTCATTCACAACCTTTCTCCCAAGAACATGAGTTTTAGACCTGAGCGATACAGGGCCTGGGTAGAGCTTGAGCTGGGGCTCATTCTGTGAAGTGCCCCAGGATCTATGCTCCTCCTCTTTGCTTAAGCTAACTAGTCATTTTCTGTTGCTTGCAAACAAAAGAAAGTTAACTAATATATCGCTTCTTATTTGTAGGAAGCATTGTCACTTAACCTCTCTGAGCATGTTCTCTCTTCTGTAAGATGAGGATAACTTGTAATATTGGTTGCCTCCTGTGTTAGTAAAATGATGCGTTAGGGTTAGATCCCCATTTATGTTTCTGTCAGATCCGAAGTTGGGGGATTTTATAAATGGGTCCTGGAGGGATTGGGGAAGAGGTGGGCTGGACCACAGGGGCTAGGAGACCAGAAAGTCAAAGGACTCCAATTTTACCAACATCACTACCTTGCAGGGTAAAATAATGAGCATCTCAACACCAGAATTGAGGCTTCTTATAGAAATCTTCAGTGTTTCCCTATGCCTGAAAAGGCTCTGATTTCTTGCATTGCGCATGAGCCCTTGAGCCCCTGAACTCCTGAGCCCCATGGGTGAAGTACTGGCCATGTGCTGCCCCCTGCAAGTCTATATATCTCACCAAATAGGCAGAGAAAAAGCCCATGTGATCAAATACAGTCACATGCATAGTATTTATCATACACAGTCACCCCCATTTTATCTCATTCTCCCATGTCCCTCACTGTCTACATGAATATGACACTAGTACTAAAAACAAGTGATTCTGGGGAAAGGGAAAACATGAGGAAAGTAACTACTAGGGATAAAAGGTCACCACTTAATTCATATTCAGTGGACACTCCACTTCACTCCACCTACATACACATACACACACACAGAGTTAGAGCTGAGTCCATGGCAGCCTTGAGGGGAAGAGAGAGAAGGCATATTCATTTCACACCTGCTGTGAGTCATGCATTATATTCTCCATTATCTCGTTATTGTCATGATCTTTCAGGACATGTAATAGCAATCCCCATTTTACAGATGATGAAACTGAGACTCAGAGTAGTTAACTTGTTGAGGGTCAAGCAATTCATGAATATGAACTCTGTTTGAGTGCAAAGACTTACCTTTTCAGCAATGGTGTTCAACCTTTAAAAAAAAAAAATAGAAACTATGTTCTCAAATGAAATCTCATACCCAGTGTAAAAAAGAAATAATTAAAAGCAGGGCTCTCTGGTTGAACCAGTTGAGGGTTGTGTGGAAGAATGGGGGCAGGGCTTGTTCATTCCTGCCTACCAAGCCTGGCTGTCAACCCTCCCCTCTCCTGGAGCAGTACTTTGGGCACAGATGCTGGGACCCTGTGGAGCTTAAGGTGAGAAGTCCTGCTTCCCTCCCCAGAAGGTTTTGTTGCAGGCCCTGGGACCTAGAGCAAACCAACAATGTTTTCCAATTAACTGAAAAGAAAGAGCTCCAGCTTTGGGGATCTAGTCGAAATTCTGGTTCTGCCACTTATTAGCTGCGCAAGTTTCTCAGCTAATCTAAGCTTCCCCAGGTACTCTAGTCTAGCACCATCCAATAGAAATATAATGCAAGCCACACATGTAATTCGCAATTTTCTGGTATCCACATTAAAGAAAAGGCAAAAAGGTTAAAAGGTGAAATCAATACTAGTAATATTTTTATTTAACCCAATACACTCAAACATTATTATGTCAACATGTAATCAGTGTAAAAATTATTAATCAGCTATTTCACACTTTTTCGTAGTCTTCAAAATTCAGTGAGTATTTTAGCACATCTTTCAGCACATCTCAATTCAGACACTAAGTTCACATTGAAAATACTTGATCTATATTTAGATTTCATAAAATTTATAGTCGAAGAAGTAAACTCATATAGCCAAGTTGTTCCAAAGATGCTTAAAAATTTTCCTATAACTGGATATACTATCAGTTTTTAAATAGAAATTAAACTTTAATTGCTTTAGATGGCACAAAACAGAAAACCCTCTCATAATGTCTTCCTGTGATGGTCTAGGAGTAGTAAGGCTCCAGAAAGTTGTCACTGGGACACAGGATAGGAATTAAAGTTCAGCCAAGCCTCAAGGCTTCGATTATGGGCAGGGTTATGGGCAGGGCCAGGAAGGACTGGGCAGGGCCAGCTCTGAACCTGTGATTCCGATGCCAAGGAGGCAGACAGCTCCTCAGAGGCCTTTGGTCCCTTTTCTAGGAATCTCTAGGGCTTGCCTTCCCATGGCTTGGTTTCTCCAGCAAGTACTGCTATCAATAGTAGACTCTCATGTCCATAGTTCGTGAAAGATATTGTAGAAAAGGCTCCACTTTGGGAGGATGGACTCCTCCCCTGCTTGTTGGTTTCTATCTTTTCTTCATTTTTTTTAATTGTGGTAAAATGTATATAACATAAAATTTATCATTTTAACCATTTTCAAATATACAGTTCTGTGGCATGAAGTACATTCACATTGTTATGCTACCATCACCACCATTCATATCCAGAACTTTTCCATCTTCCCCAACTGAAACTCCATTAAACACTAACTCCAGGTTCCCTTCCCTCCAGCCCCTGGCAACAACCAATCATAGAATATTGTATATCTCCTTTTATGATTGGTTTATTTCACTTTGTATAATGTCTTCAAGGTTCCTGTGTCAGAATTCCTTCCTTTTAAAGACTGAATAATATTCTATTGTATGATACTACATTTTGTTTATCCATTCATCCATCAATGAACACTTGGGTTCCTTCCACCTATTGGCTATTGCTAATAGTACTTCTACAAAAATGGGTGTACAAATATCTACTCAAGACCTTGCTTTCACTTCCTTTGAGTATATACACAGAGTGGAATTGCATACGATAATTCTGTGTTTAATTTTTTGAGGAATTTCCATACTATTTTCCACAGTGGCCAAACCATTTTACATTCCCACCAACGATGCACAGGGTTCCGATTTCCCCCACATCCTTGCCAACAGTGGTTATTTTCTGTTTTTTTTTTTTTATAATAGCCATCCTAATGTTTATGTAGTAGTATCTGATTGTGATTTTGATTTGTATTTCTCTAATGATTAGAGATGCTGACTGCCTTTTCATGAGTTTATTAGCCATTTGTATACCTTCTTCAAAGAAATATCTATTCAAGTCCTTTTTAATTGGCTTCTTTTGTCATTGCTTTTATACACTCTGGATATAAATCTTTATCAAATACACAATTTGTAAATATTTTCTCCCATTCCATGGGTTGCTTTTTCACTCTATTGATTGTCCTTTGATGCGCAAAAGCTTTACTTTTGATGAAGTCCACTTTATCTATGTTTTCTTTTATTCCCTGTGCTTTTGGTGTCATATCCAAGAAATCTTTGCCAAATCCAACACCTTCAAGCTTTTCTCTTAATTTTTTTCCAAGAGTTTTATAGTTTAGATTTTACAGTTAAGTATTCAATCTATTGAGCTAATTTTTGTATATGGTGTAAGGCAAATGTTCAACTTCTTTTTTTTTTCTTGTGGGTATTCAGTTTTGCCAATATCAAGTGTTGAAAAGACTGTGCTTTCCCATTGAAGGGTCTTGGCACCCTTGTCGAAAATCATTTGCTCGTATATGCAAGAGTTTATTTCTGTGCTCTCTATTTGATTTCATTGGTCTAAATATGCCTTTATGCCAGTGCCACACTGTTTTGATTTCCATGCTTTGTAGTAAGTTTTGAATCAAGAAGTGGGAGACCTCCAACTTTGTTCTTCTTTATCAAGATTGTTTTGGCTATCTAGGGTCTTTAGAGATTGCATATGAATTTTAAGATGGATTTTTCTATTTCTGCAAAAACATCATTGGGGTTTTGATAGGGATTACATTGAATCTGTAGATCACTTTGAATAGTATTGGCATCTTAACAATATTAAGTCTTCCAGTCCATGAACATGGAATGGTCTTCCATTAATTTATGTCTTCTCTAATTTCTTTCAGTAAAGTTTTATAGTTTTCAGTGCACAAGTCTTTTACCTTTTGGTTAAGTTTATTTCTAAACATCTTATTCTTTTGGATGCTATTGTAAATAAAATTGTTTCCTTAATTTTCTTTTCAAATGTTTCCTGTTAGTGGATAAAAATGCAAGTGATTTTTGCGTGTTGATTTTTGTATACTGCAACTTGGCCGAATTCATTTTTCCTTGTTTATTTCTTAAGCTAGGTAGTAGGTATATGGTTTGCACGTCTGGAATATTTTATTAAAAAACAAATACATTGATTCCCAAACATGCTCCCACTAAAGCAATTCCCTTCCAGCAGCATTAGGAGGAGGGGGTAGACTTGGGTCACAGCGGTGTCCTGAACAGACTCAGACCTCCCAGTGGGAGGATAGACTCCATCACTAAATGTTTGTAGGGCCCTGGACAAGTCCCTTCCTGAGCCTTAGTTTCCTTGCATATAAAATAAGCAGGTAGGGCTCAAGGATCTCTAGGGCCCTTCTAGGAAGTCAGAGGCTAAGCAGACAAGAGAATGTGGATGTAGTCACCAGTAAGGTTCTCAGCCATCGTTCTTTTCCACGTCACAGCTCTGCAGCATCCTCACTCACTGAAGGAAAACTCCACATGATTTTCTGCAACTTGTCATTTCTTTCTCCAACCTTTGTGGCTTTAAAACAACACTATAAATTACTCGTACCATAATTATTATAATAATAATCCCTTACTCTGCAGTTTATACAGTGGTTTCAAATTCATTGCTCATTTTACGAGTGAGGAAACCGAATCCCAGGGAGGTGGTGTTACTTGCCCGGAGCTAGGCTAGTAAATAGCATACCCTGTCTGCATTAAAATGAGCCCCAGTTCAGCTGTCCGAAATGCTGTGTGGCCACCCTGAATAACGAGGGGATTAGGGTAAAGGAGAAATAGAAAGAATGAGAGAGAAATAAAAAACTTAAGAAATTTTAATTATATATTGATTTAATACGGTTAATTTCCCACAAAGTCTAATGGAAATGGAAAATCAAGAGGTAGACTCAGAGTGTTAATAAAATAATGTACAAATATTTATAGTAACCCCGACCTGGTTTTAAAAGGAAAGTCCCTACCCTCTACTCCTACAACAAATCGTACCAGAACAACGGGATAACCACATGCAAAAGAATGAGATTGGACACTTACCTCACATCATTCTCAAAAATTAACTTGACTAGATCAACAACTTAAATATAAGAGCAAAAACTTTGTTAAACTATTAAAAGAAAACATAGAGGTAAATCTTCATGACCTTGGATTTAGCAATGGATTCTTAGATTTAACACTAAAAGTATAAACAACAAAAGAAAAAATTGGTAAACTGAGCTTCACAAAAATGAAAATATGTATGCATTAAAGTACATTATTAAAGTTAGCGGCGGGGGAGAGGTGAGGTAAACAGGGAGAAAAAAATTTAAATCATTTCTTCAATTAAAATAAAATTTTTAAAAAAATACATTATTAAAATGTGAAAAGGCAATTTATAGAATGGGGAAAAATATTTTCAAATTGTATATGTGATAACTAACCAAAATATATATATAAAGAACTCTTACAACAGCAAAAAGACAATTCAATTAATAAAAGATTTGAACAGACATTTCTCCAAAAATAAATGGCCACAGGCACATGAAAAAAAAAGTTCAAGATCATTGATAATTAAGAAAATGCAAATCAAAACGAAAATGAGATATTACTTCACACTCAGTAGGATAACTACAGTCAAAAAAAATAACAAGCGTTAGTGGGGATACGTAGAAATAGGAACCCTCATAACATCGCTGGGAGAGGGTGATGTAAAATGGGACAGCTGCTGTGGAAAATGGTTATGCAGTTCCTCAAAAAGTTAAACATAGAATTAATATATGACCTGGAAATTCAACTCCTAGGTATTTACTCAGGAGAAATGAAAACATATGACCACATGGTAACTTGTACACGTGTTCATTGCAGCATTATTCATAATAGCCAAAAGGTGGAAACAACACAAATGTCCATCAGCAGATGAATTTTTAAACAAATTGTATTATATCCATGCAATGGAATATTATTCAGTCATAAAAAAGAATGAACTACTGATACATGCTACTACTCAGAGGAACCTCAAAAACATTATGCTAAGTTAAAGAAGCCAGACACAAAAGGTCACATATGATTCTTTTTATATGAAAAATCCAGATTAGGCAAATCCATAGAGACGAAAGGTAGAGTGATTGCCAGGGCATAGAAAGAGGAGGAAATGAAGAGTGATTACTTAGTGGGTATGAGGTGTTCTGCTGGGGGGTGGGAGAATGAAAAAATGTTGAAACTAGAGAGAGGTGATGGTTGCGCAACGTTGTAAATGCGCTAAATGCCAATGAATTGTATAAATTAAAATGATTAATTGTATGTTCTGTGAATTTCACCTCAATTTTTTAAAAAAGTAACAGAGATAGCTAGTCCAAGACAGAGACAGGGACTAAAGACAGCGGTTGAAAGAGATGAGACGGAGCAATCAGGAAAAGCTGCAGGCCATTACGAGAAATTTATTAGTACTGTTCAGTCAGCGGGTTGCTAGCTAAATTTAATATGGATCTATATACAAAGAAAATGCCTCGTTCTACATAATGAATATTTAATCATGCATGGGTCGGGCAATTTCACAGAAGTAATTAAAAGCAGTCTTTTGTTTATTGCTCAAAAATGATAGCGACCTGCTGACCAGAGCTGCAGACACAGTGACATATTGAAAACATTACCTACTGACATATGTTATTAAAGAGGAATTAAGGGTTGCTTTCTTCCCCTCCCCTTAGAAGCTAATCGTTCCTAAGCCCTCCTGTCTGCTCACATGCAGAGCACAGCTCCAAGGGGAGGTCACCTCCCAGATGAGCCTGGAGAGCTAGGCCAGCACCCCTTGATCTATAACCTTCCCCCACTCCAAATCATAAATTGAAACAGATGAGATGGTTATTGAGAAGACTACAGAGAGAAAATATGCCACCATGTGTATTCTCTGTGGAAAGTTCTCCCCACTGCCCTGCCATAGCAAGCCAGTTGCAAAATCCTGTCAGTTCTACTCCTGTGACTCTCGTCACAGTGCTCTTTTCTCCTTTGCCACTGTGACTTCTCCAGTTCATCTCCCCACTGCCCCAACTCCCTGTTCCTCCTCACTCCAGTCTACCTATGACTCCTCCTGGATCGAAGGATCGAGACACTTCTTGGCTCACATGCCTCCCATGGCTCCCCATTGTCTGTACTTCTCCTCGCCCTGGCCTTAAAGCTCTCATCATCTGGCCCCTGCTGACCATTCCACACCAGGGTTCTTGGTTGCCAACAACAGAAAATGACCATGGCTAACTTAAGCTGGAAAGAACCTATTTAGAAGACATTGGGGGACTCATAGAATCGATGGCAAGGCTGAAGAGGTTGGCCAGCGAAGGGCAGAGATAAAGTCCTGTGTGCCAAGGGGTGGTCCAGCCAGGATGACACTGCTGGCACCTCCACCACCAGCCACTTGCCACCATCCAACAGCTCCACACCCTCCATGAGTAACCTCTAAATGCCACCACCACCACACATCAGCCTTCAAGCTCCAGTCCAAGTGGAAGTGTCCAGCCGATAGAGCCTATTCTCCCTCTGTGGCCTCATCACCACCATCCATAGAGAACGAGTCTGGCCCTCTTTGCTTCTACACGGAGAGTCAGGGCCCTCGGTTCCCAGACACACTTCCTGGCCCACAGCTAAACCATACCCCATGCCTGCCCAGTGTTCTCTCATCACTCAAACTCTGCTCTCGCCTTCTCTCACCTGAATGCCTCACCCTTACCTCCTCATAAGCAATTGGTTCATCCTTCAAATGACCCACTCAAACACCACCTCCTCTAGGAAGTCTTTCCCTGATTGCCTCTCCCACTCGCAATCTGGATATGATACCATCTAGGCCTCTGTGGTGGTACTGAGGACTCTCTGCAGTGTATTAGAGCTTACCATGCTCCTGGGTGACCCTCCCCTGTGAGACCAGGAGTTTCTAGAAGGCAGGACTCAAGACTCCTCTTATCCTCACAGCCAAGCCCAGAGCCAGCCTGGTATGTGCAAAGAAGCCTAGATGGACAGAACCTGGGTCTGTAGAAAGAAGCTCTGCCTTGTGCCATGTACCTGTGTTGCTGCCCCCCACCCCAGCCACGTCTGAGATCAACCCAAAATAGCAATGAAACTGGCTGGCTGTCTTTTATGCATACCTTTACCCAAGATTTCTGATTTCCTTGGCCCACAAACATCACTGGATTTAAAGAGCCTCCTTAAATTCAAATTCCTGCCTCCAGAGATGCTGATGCATAACTCTGGAGTGGGGTCTGAAATCTGCATTTTAACACATGATTCGGATGCAAATGGCCCACAAGTCACATTTGAGAAACTCAACTAAATTACCTTTACTCTTTACACCTTTTGAGACCCTCATATCACCCCTGCTTGCACAGTTTTACTCCAGTTGCTCCCACAAGGGAAGACACAAGGCTGGCTTCATGGTCATGCAAACTGCAGGGGCACACAGAAGTTGCACTTAGAAGATTCTGTTGCACTTAGAAGTTGCACACAGAATCTTCTGCTGTCCTCATCATGAAATTCTTAAAATTTATTTATTTATTTTGTACTTACCCCAAAAATTATGTAGCCAATTCTGAGTGGATAGCATCTGATACCTCATACCTCAAAGTGGGGGTATCAGTGTATTGCTACTTCCATCATTAAGAGCAAACAGGGAAAGGACAAAGCTTAACCTAAGTGGCTTCAGACTCCAGTGGGCAAAGGAATTTGGGATGAGTCAACTTCTGGTTATCCTGAAATCATAGCACTTAGGTGACCACCCAAGACTAAGGCTGGGCCTGACCATACGGCTCTTCAAGATAGAGTAATATATACTGACTAGAATCAAATTTGTGTCACCATCAGCACCTCTCCTGGCTTATCTAACAGCCTATTATAAGTCAATGAGTTATTATCACCCAAGATTAAAATGACAAAAAACACAACAGCCTATGTAGGAGGAATTTTGTACTTGATAATAAATTCTTTCTATATGTATATTTTTACTGAAATATAATTTACATGTAATAAAATGCACAAATTTTGTGCAGTTTGATGAATTTTGATATATTTTCCCTCATGTAACCACCACCCCAATCGACCACTGCCCCCAACAAACATTGTTCTGATTTCTATTACTATAGGTTAATTATCTCTGTTCTAATATTACATAAAATGAAAGAATTATATGCTCTCACCCTTATCTCTTTGATATGCTCTTTTGTGTCGCTTTTTTCATTCAGCAAAATTTCTGTAAGATTCATGCATGTTGGTGTATGTGCCAATAATTTATACCTTTTTGTTTCTGGAATAGTATTTCATTAAATGGATGTGTCACAATTTGTTAATCCATCCTCTGGTTCATCGTAATTTCAGTTGTTCCTAGCTTGGGCCACTACATATAAAGCTACTATGACTATTTCTGTACAAATATTTCTGTAAACAAATATTTTCTTTTCTTTTGCTGAGTCATAAGTTTTTGTATATGTCTAACTTAACTTAAAAAATACCAATCTGTTTTCCAAAATGGTTCTTACACCAGCAAAGTATGATGTCCTATCTAACACTAGGATTCAATCTTTTCATCATGCCTTTAATCATTTCGGTTTGCATTTCTTTAATTAGCAATGGTGTTACATACTTTTTCATGTGCTTATTGACCATTTATACATTTTCCTTTTCAAGTATCTGTTCCGGTCCTTTATACACTGATTTTTAATAAGGTTGTTTGTCATTTTATCCTTGAGTTAGAGTTGTTCTTCATATTCTCTTGATGTTGGTTCTTTGTCAGACATACGTAAGTATTTTTTCCCTATCTGTAGCTTGCCTTTTCATTTCTTAATAACGTCTTTTGAAGAGCAGAAGTTTTTAACCTTGATGTCCAAAATGTCCATTTATTTTTCTTTTATGGTTAGTATTATTTTATGTCCTAAATATCCCAAAGATTTTTTGTGAGACTTTTTCCTCCACATTTTATTCTAGAAGCTTTATAATTTTAGTTTTTACATTCAGGTCTATGACCCATGTTAAAATAATTTTTGTGTATGATGTGATGTAGGGAGTCAAGGTTTATTTTTTCCCCTACAGATGTCCAATTGTTCCAGCATCATTCATTGAAAAGACTGTCATTAACCTATTGAATTACTTGGTGCCTCTAAAAGTCAATTAGCTATATAAGTATGGGTCCATTTTGGAACTTTTGATTCTGTTTGATCTATTTGTTGATCCTAACGCTAGTGTTAAACCGTTTTGATTCCTGTAACTTTACTTATTGACGACTTTTGAGTCCAGCTGTTTCTGAAACTGTTTGCTCTTTTCTTCTCACTAGCACATCATTTTTATGAACTTTCTATTCTGTTTGATCTATTTGTTGATCCTAACACTAGTGTTAAACCGTTTTGATTCCTGCAACTTTACTTAGACGACTTTTGAGTCCAGCTGTTTCTGAAACCGTTTGCTCTTTTCTTCTCACTAGCACATCATTTTTATGGCACACTCAATTTAAGAGCCATATATCAAGGAAAGCAAATGGTAACAACAACTAGCTATATCCCAACATCCAATTACTCTTGTGTCTAAAATAATAGAACCCTAAGTTTTAGCAGCCACTGAGATTAGAGACTTGATTCCGCAGCCTCCTTTACAGCTGGCTAGACATGGACATATGATATAAGTAATATGTGCGACTTCCAAAGTGTGTCCTTAACAAGAGATGATGTAACTCTCTCCTTTCTACTGACAAGAATACTGGAGCCACAAGATGGATTATAAAGTAATCTTGGGAATGAAGGCCATAAATGCAGAACAACAAAATAGAAGAAGCTTGAGTCCCTGACGCCATAGAGTACCAGCCCTGGACCACATATCTGCATCTTTTACATGAGAGAAAAATTAACATCATTGTTGTATAAGCCTCTGATATTTTGATTTTGTCATTCACAGGAAATCCGAATTATAACTGAGAAAGACAAGAAAGAATTATAACAGGAAAGACAAGAAAGACACTAATGTTTATTAAGAAAGTATATACTAAAATATGTCGCATTCATGACTTTATTTAAAGTCATATTATAACTCCATGAGGCAGATATGATTGTCCCCAAAGAGATGAAGAAACTGAGGCTCTGAGTGACTTACTCATTGTCACACAGCTAATAAGAAATAGAGTCGGAATTCAAAACCAGAACTGACTAGATTCAAACCCAAGTTTATTCAATTAGCCCCTTTTATATATTCAATACCCTAGGTTAAGTCTTTTTTCATCTCCACCAGCCAGCTTTCTCTTTTCCAGCCAACTTAGCACTTCTACTACATTGTCAATTATTCTGTTCTGTTTCCTAAAAGACCCAGAGTATCAGCTCCTTGAGGCCAGGACCCACCTTAGGAGGCTTCATTCCCCAAGCCGTAGCCGCTAAGCATTTAGTAAACTCTAGCTGAATGGTTGATTGACTTAAAAATCTGTGCTAAAGGCCCGTAAACATGAGAAGAAGGCTAGCGGCTGGGACTGGCCTATAATATAAGTGCCCCTGGGCACCCTCAAAGCTTTCATCTCACTGGCCCTTACACTTTCTTTTCTTTTTAAATATATATCTTATTATGTTGAGAAACAAAAAGAGAAACACATGATTACCTTTCATCGGCCAACATAAATGAATACAGATTCCAAACTTCATTTCCGTCAAAGATCTATATGGAGATATGGCCTGCTGACCAATTAAATCCAACAAGATGCCTTGGAGCTGGAGTAGGTCAGGCAAGGGTGAAAAGCCAGGAGTCTGAAGACACAGCGCTTTGAAAGAAGGCAGAAATGAGGCATACCATGCCTGAGTCTCCAAGTCTTAGGGATAAAAAGAAAGGCTGAAATTGTGCTCAGACTCAGAAGGGAGGCGGCAAATGAAGCAAATGCAACAGCCAGAATCCAAGATGACCGTGATAAGCAGGGCACCAGTCTGGCATTCCAGAGAGAGCTTCTTGGTCACACGGGGTTTGGTGGCCAGGAGTCATTCAGGAAAAAGCAGGATCTATGACTAGCATTGACCATCCAAAGATCGGGCTGGGACCAACAACCTCCAGATCTCTCCATTCACTTGAACTATGGTGCCTGTGACTCAGTTTCCTCATGTGTGAAATTACCATTGAACATAAAAGATAAGATATAAAGTTATCCAAAAGAGCATGTATTTGGTGTTAACTATGTGCTCTACCACATAACTAGCCCTGAGAAATTTGCTTCACATCTCCATGCCTTAGTTTCTTTCCCTGTAAAATGGGTGTAATAATGCCAGGTCGCAGGGGTATTTCAAGGATCAAAGGAAATAATAGACATAAAAGCAGTTTCATTCCTTGAGCTTTCCAGTCTTGTCAGTTCCCACCATAAACTCCCTTTTTTTGAAGGAATTTTCAGGGGCCTGTGTATTTTATAACCAAAGTGACTGAACAGTGTAGAACCATAATGCACCATATCAATTCAATAATTTATATCTTGTCACAGAAAGTGGATTTTTCATTTGGTCCAGTAACAATTACCATCACACAAGCTTCAAGGCTGAGGAAGCCAGGCCCATCATTGAGGAGCTAGTCAAGAGCTGTGAGCACTCTTTGAGAAATTTGCTATATCACAGTCCTGGGTTATAGCTGCAGCACCAGGTTCCAGGTGCGGGTTTTGCTGCCCTTAACAACCTGCCAGCTGGGCCCTATGCTTATTGGTTGATGGCTATACCCAACAGCACCAGGCATTC
>NW_006442512.1:5978572-6025738 GCF_000325575.1 Pteropus alecto
CATTCCTGAGTGAAACCCAGTTTTGCACACTGGGAAGTGATATTTTCTGTTTTGTTTTGTTTTGTTTTGTTTTCCATTACCTCCCAGATAATATTTAACATATCACTGGCCTTTAGGACCAAGCAACACACTGGCAGTGTGTACACACCTTATGATCAACAAAGTGTGTGGTCACTCATGACCCACCTCATGTGACCCTCACAAACACCCTACCTACAGACATGTAGGGATAATTAAGCTGATTATTCACAGGTTGAAATTAGGGCCCAGGGAAGGTGCACGGCTTGTCCAAAGTCAAATAGCTCAAAGTCAATGGAATTGTCATTCTCTTTCGCATACACCCACATGTACACATGTAACTTTGTTTTATCACCCTATTGTATCCTCTGAGAAATATCTATGATGAGCCCAAGACCTTCTCCTGGATGATACTGGCATTAGACTGGGGTTCAAATCTCAGAATCTCAATCAAGCTACGGAGATGAGAGATCAAGGGCTGCTGTGAGAATTAATTGAAATAATCTGATAATGGCATACAACAAATGACCAATAGATGTTATTCCCATGCCCTATTCTCATTCCATACTGAAACAACCTGCCTCTGATCTGTCCCAAACACATTAATCGCTAGGAACCAGTTCAGGCCTTCCTTCTCTGACCATCCCAGTCCACCTGATCCCTTACTCTCCATGATCTCTATTGCGTTCCTGGTCTGCAACACATGGTTTAGGTGTCCTTTATTTTCTAGGTGTCTTGGATCAATTACTACAAGGGCCCGTGAGGGTGAGGATGAGGATGACATCTTTTCTTTAGGTATCCCTTCAACCAATGCCATGAGGCTAGGCACATAGCAGGTGCTCAATAAATACACTATTCAGTATCCCCCTTTTCTAGCCCCTATTTCATTTTTTGAGGTTCCTGCAGTACATCACCATTGCTCTGACAGTGAATCAAATCAAACCTAGAGGAGCTTATTAGCAATCACAACCTCGAATAATTTTTCTGCACATAACTTCTTCTAGCTTGTGGCAGAGAATGCCAGCTGTTAATCAAAATCTCCCTTCTTCCAGAATAATAGCATTAAAGCCCAGAATACAGCTATCTAGCTATGGATCACATTTCCCAGACTCCTTTGCACTTAGATGTGGCCGTGTGTCAAGTTCTTGTGGATGCGTTGTGAATGAAGACTCCAAGCCCAGTGTTCTTTCTGCACCACCTCAAGGGGGCGCCCATTTTTTTATTCCTTTCATCTTTTTACATAACCTATCATAGAGAAAATTCCTATATAAAACCCAGTGTGTCATCCCACAAAATAGGAAGCCATATGACATTAACCAAGTCACTTTGCCTCTCTGGGCCTCAATTTCTCTATCTATAAAACTTTCTTCCAGCTCTAACATTAGATGAGTCCAGACTGGGCTTCTGTTCTCTTCAGCTCCCTCCCGGCCTTTCCTCTCTCACCAGCCCCCACTAGCTGCCAGGCAGGCTGAGCTAACATTTCGTCTGGGAAACAGCTATGCCTGGGTTCCCTTCTAATACATCAAGTCACAATTCTTTCTCACTTTCAAAGACCTGTATGCTTCCCCACAATGTTTGAATTTTTGACGTGATGTCATACTGGAGTAGGGTGGACCCTGAATCAAATATGACTGGTGTCCTTATAAGAAGATGGGGGGAGACACAGAGACACAGACACACAAGAGGAGAAGCCAGCCATGTGAGGACAGAGGCAGCTGTAAGCCAAGGCATGCCAAGGGTCACAAACAAACACCACAACCTGAGAGAAAGACATGGAAAGGATTTTTACCTAGATCTTCAGAGGAAGTACAGCCTTGCTGACACCTTGATTTTGAACTTTTCTCTCCAGAACTGTGAGAGAATAAATTTCTGTTGTCTTAAGGCATCCTAGTTTGTGGTGCTTTGTTACAGTAGCCCTAGGAAACTAAGACACTCCTATAGGAACCTAGATGATATTTGCCGAGATCTTGTCTCTCCAGCTTCTGGGAAAATGGTGCCAGAAGTAGTGACAAAACAAGAAGAGATTACAGACAGTAGTACTAAGGCAGTGGGTTGGAGGAGTGACAAGGGACTGGACGAGATGTTTAGGTCCCCAGCTAAGAGCACCAGATGAAAAGTGTCAGCTGGCAGGTTTGACTATAGCAGGAGACTCAGGGCCTAAAAATAGCCCATTGTGCTTGGCAAGCCACTGAGTCCTCCCTTGGGACAAGGCTCCAAGGGGGTTCTGGCCAAGCCCCAAGATCAAGCCTTTCTTCATGGCAGCTGGAGCTGCCTTTGTCTCCAGAGGTTCAGTCATCTAAGTGCTGGGAGCACAGTGACCCGGGCACCAGGAGCCCAGGTAGAAGTCCGCACCTCTGCTCGTTCAGAGCTCCGGAGCCCAGGGAGCCTTCAAATGGAACGGCAGGACCATCGAGTCAGCACTAGCCGGGGCGCCATATGTCTGACCTTTCCACTCACAGTTCTCTCGACAGCTAAGCTAAACATAATTGAGTCTGTGAACAAAGAAAGATGCCAGCCGCATGAGACAGGAAGGGACTTTTAACGTGTGACACCAAAGTGCTCAGGGTAGGAAAGGGGTTATCACTCCTCCCCAGCAAGATCTGCCTTCGGGCCGGTGGTCCTCATGATGAAAATGAAAAAGATCAACTCAATTATCTCAAAGGGCTTTTCTCCTCAATTTTCTCTAACTTCAGGTACCCCACACCCTGCCAGGGGCCATGCACTCTCAGGCTTCCTCCCGGTTTCCCAGCTCTTTATCCATGTGCTGCAGACCTCCCAGCCCTAAATCTATCATTAAAACCTGCCATGCCCCTGCCCCATCCCAGGTCCTGCTCTGATGCTGAAATTCTGTAATAGCCAGAATCCAGTAAACTAATCAGGTCATGAAGGGGGTACAGGTAAGGTTTTATAATAAAAAGGGAGGCAGACTGCTTGAGAACTGGGGCCACAGCTGCTATGTTCACCATTGAATCCTAAATACCAACCACAGACCTGACACGTAGCAAGTGCTCAATAAATATTTGTCCACTGAGTGAACAAATGGCAATTTCAGTCACTGCAGCAAAATGTGCAAGGCTGGGATGGGCAGGAGCAAAAGGACCTCTTAAATTTTAAGGACTCGATTTAAACTTTTAAACAATATCTGTGTTCTGTCCTCAAACCTTAAGATGAGTTATCAGGCCTGCCGATGCTCCAGCCTTGCTCCCTCATGTCCCAGGGGCCCATTACCTCAGAGACCAAAGAATGCTGACCCAGTGCCTGAAATCAACCCATAACAAGTACAGATACTTTCATGGCTGCACGCGTTGCATGTTTTCTCAACTGTCTGGGGCTAAATATAAAACAATGAAAATGAAAGGAGATGGGAAAGAAGACTCGCTGAAAGAAGAAATCAAAGAGGAACCAGCCATCAGCTTATGTTTAGCAATAAGCAGAATAATCACAAAGGAAATTAAAAGCGAGTTTTCTTGAAGAAGGAGGAGGAGGAGGAGGAGGAGGAAAAAACTATAATTGGTTCCCTCTGCTCTGAAGTCACAGCACCTGTATTCCATCTGCACCCAGAGGAGAAGTGACCAGAGGTCAAGGGACTGATCTACCAAAACTCTTCCAGGCAGTTTTGAAATGAACACACACATACACACACACACACACACACACACACACACACACACACACACACACACACACACACACACTGTCCACCCCTCTGCGCTTCCATGTGTGGTTTAAAATGCTCAGAGTTTCAATACTTGGAGGCCAATGCTAGGACCCATCTTTCTGTCTTTTATCTTGTACTAAACCCTCAGTCACCTGAAAGGAGAATTTGCAGGCCAGGGGTGGTAACCATGCATGTTATGCAATGAACAACTGTGAATTGTGGAGCAAATAACTCATTACTCACAATAAGATGTCAAAGTTTATGAATGGTTTATTCGATTATATAAATTGGAGAAAATTCAAGGTTTTACCTATAGTGTCATCACTCTTAATCTCATGTACTTACCCGCTTCTGCTTCTTCGTAGGACAGACAGGGGTGTGGTTGACAGCCAGCACACCGGGAATGTGCTTTATTCACACGAGTGAGCCACCCTCCTCAAGGGTCTCAGCCATGGGTTTGCAGCAGAAAAATATTCACTCTTGGGTCTAGAATGTGGACCCTAAAAAGCAAGCAGAGCTTGAAGACACATCTCAGAGATGGGATTTGGCCCATCAGCAACCAGCAACATTTATCAATATATACCTGAGGCCTCATGCTAGTACAATCAGTTGATCCAAATGGAAAAGAGAGAGAAAGTCAGAGTTAGAGGGAGACAGAGACAGAGAGACTAAAAGAAAGGGACAGAGGTGAAGAGAGTGGGAAAGGCTGCCTGGGTTCCCACTGGCTTCAGCCTTTGTGAAACCATCATGCCTTGTGTTCTGTGACACACCCTTCTGCTCTTCCAATCAACTCACCTTCTTGCCTTAGCCAGTTAGAGTAGAATCCTGTTACTTATAAACAAGAGTATGGGCCTTAGTGAGGGCCTATTCCTCAGCTTACCAGTTGCAGTGGGAGCAGGGAGTAGGTACTTAGGGGATCTCCTAGAGAGGCCATGATGGGGTAGAAAGAATGCATGAAGCCCACTGGGCTGTGCAGTGGCTTTCCGGCTGTGCTCCTTGGAGCTGTAAGTGTTCTAGAGTGGACCTTAGGGGTAATCCATTTTCTGTTCAGCTAAAGTTTGCTTTGAAGAAAAGTTTTTATATCTTTTGAAACCCACTGGGCATAGCGCAAGGCACTGGCAGGAAATGGAGACTGGATGATTTCTGACTGTTTTTCTCTCACATTCATTCTGCTTTAATAAACAGAGGGAACTTCTAGCTGCTTATTATTTCAAGGCAAATCAGCCAAGGAGTGGATAAGGCTAAGATTCCATAGGAGGGCCATGTTGCACATCTCCAGGTGATGCCATACAGTGCTGTGGTCTTCAGAGGGTGCCTGGGATTGCACAGTGCTGGGTATAGCCCTAGAGCTGACTATTCCCTGTCTGTTCACTGAGATGTTTCTGGAATCCTTACTGGGTGAACTCTAAGATGGGAGTCCCACTCCAGTGAGACTTGGCCCCTCTTCTCCTGGAGAATAAAGACAGAGAAAAGCAGGCTCTGACCTTGACAGCCACCCCTAACCCATAGGCAGGCGAAAAGAATTAGGAGGCTCTGCAAATGGAACCCCAGGTGCAGCAGAAGACCTCATCGATAGCCTCGAACACAGAGACCAAGGAAGAGCAAATGCTCCTCACTGAGATGAAAACTCTCGCCATGGCAACAGACCCCTACTGGATGCTGCAGGGGCACCGACGTTTCTACAGAGTGGACACTGTAAGCAGTGCAGATACTGAGGGATTTCTGTCCAAAAAGGAACTTTCAGAAACCTGCCAATCAAGTACTCATTTCACAGGAGACTGGAGGCTCTAGGAGGGAAGGACTTGTCTAAGATCACACAGTGGTAACCTGGCATCTGACCCCTCCTTTAAGATAATGTCCCCTGAAGAACCAGCTGGGTCCTACTTAGGTCACTGAGCCAAGAGCCCAAGGAGTCAAGTCCCTTTTTCCAAAGGATTGCAGGGCCCTTGCGGGCCCCTGCCCCTTTCACCCCAGCTCCAGGAATCCGTGGTATGATGGCAGAGCCTTGTCTAGGATTTGGCAGCCAGATTCTCTTCATAGGGCATCATGGGAAAGTAGAAAGAGCGCTAGAATTGGTGTCCAAAAGCTGTTTTTGACTCACCTCCTATATATGGCCTCAAAGATGTCACATAACCTCTAGTTGTCGGTCTCCTCATCTGTACAATAGGACAACACAGTCTGTCCTGCCAGTTTCTCAGGCCATGAGGATTAAATAGGATGGAGTCTGGGACCACTTCAATGAGCCAGGATGGCCATAAGGGATTCAGGGATAGAGGATTATTCTGACCACCCAAGCAGAACCCTCAGCTGCACCTGCCCAATAAGGTATTCCTGATACCACACTGACCTCTTATGGAATTCACCTAAAACTGCCTCTCCACAGTGCCTAGTAGAAGTCTTGTACACCAACATTCCAGATACCCTCATCTTATTTTTGTGGAACAGAGAGGAACAAGAGCCACCTTAGCTAAGGCTTCCAAACATGGGAATCCTTAAAACGTGGCTCTGGTACCTCCAGGCTATTATCAATTTTTCAAAAAGTCTGATGAAAGATATTTCCCCAGGTAAATTCAAGGGCCAAGTTTCTTTGCTTTGGACAAGAATGCTATTTCAGTGTGCTGTGGTAACACCCATCATCTCACGTTAGCCAGAAGCTCTGCTTGGTAACGTAGATGTTTCTGATTCATATAAATGTGCACCCTAAGTAACTGTTATCTGAAAAATGAAGTTTGTTTGATAGGAAGGACTTTTTTCAAAAGTAACTATCCCCAGCAATTCCACTTTCAGTTATTTCTCTTAAGAAATAATTAAGACTACATGCAATTATTTATAGACAAGGCTATCCATTGATATACTGTGTACAAAAGGTTTTTTTTAAAAGTCCAACGATTGGTTAAAGTTATGATGCATTCAAATGATGGGACTATACGTGTCCACTGAAAGTCACCTTGTAGAAGAATATTCGATATAACTGAGAAATGTTGTTTGCATGTTACTGAGCAGAGAAAAAAAGTTTACAAAATAGTACATATAATATGATTCCAATTCTTACATTAAAAAAGAAAGATTATACAAACCAGTGTTAACAACAGTTACTCCGGAGAGTGAGATCAAATGTGACTCTTATTGTTTTCTACAAACAATATACATGATGTTTATAATGGAGGGAGGAGACAGTAAATTTCATTTTAGGAATCTCTGCAAGAATAAAGTCTCTGAAAGGGTCTTGAAAGTTGAACATTCCAGGAGACTCCAAGGGCAGGCACTAGCAAGCCCTCCTCCCATACTTGAAACATAACAATTGGTTTACAATGCTTTCGTACCTCCATTTGTCAACATTTCAAGCTGACATGCTAAGTGTTGGTGAGGATGTGGATGTGTGGTATCTCTTACACACTTTGAAAAACCCTTTGACTTTATCTCCTAAAGTTGAACATTCACATACCTGAAACTCAACAGCGAACTCATGCTCCTCAGTAGACACTGCAAAAATGGTCACATTGGCACCATTTACAATAGCAAGACCCTAGAAACATTCATATTGTTCATTAACAGGAGAATGAATAAATAGCATGGAATGTGTTCCCAGAACATACAGCAGTCAAATCAAGTTAACAGGAATTTCAGTTTGAGAAAATGAAAAAAGTTCTGACAGTGGATGGCAAAGACGATTACACAAAAATATGAATGTACTTGATGCCACTGAAGTACACTTAAAAATGGTTAAATTGGTACATTTTATACTATGTATATTTTATCACAATAAAAAGAAACAAATTTAACTGTAGTAAACTCAGTATGGATATAATTTAGTCATGATATTAAGAAAAATTTTTCCTAAGATAACATGTAGGATGATGTCTTTTTTATAAAGTTAAGACAACCAAAATTTAAAATACGCTTTTTTGAGAAACTATATATATATACAATAAATGTACATAATAAGGAAAGCAAGAAATGTTGAACATAGAACTCAGAATCATGGTTACTTAGATTGGGGAAGAGTCACCTTGTAATTCGACATGTGCCGTAGTTAAGATCCTGTCTTGTGTTGAGTGGTGGAGTCACAGGTGCTTATAGCATTAAATGAAAGAAAATAGAAAGGAGGAAGAAAGAAAGAAAAGAGGGAGGGAGGGAGGACGAAGGAAGGAGGAAGGGATGAACAGAAGGAAGAAGTGAGGGAGACAAAGGGTCGTACATGTGCCAAATATGAGAGTATGTCATGAAACAAGGATTTTGATTTATCCAATTTCACCACCTGGGGTCTTTTAAAAAGTGCTGAACTGAATAGCATATGGCTTAACACTACATAGATGAGTGAAAACCATTTATAACAAGTAAATGGATGATCAACATAACATTTACGATAGTGGTTGCTCTAGGGTGATAACAGGGATATGTTTGGGGCTTCCCAAATCCTGGCACTCATTTTTTGAAACTCCATCATGGATATATGGTTGCTCACTTTATTATTATTCCTAAAGCGTACACATATGTATGTATACACATACATACTTTATATGTACTCTTTTATATGTATGATTTATTTCACAATTAAAAAGTAAAAGTGAAGAGTAGGAGCATAGATTAATTAAATAGAATGCAAGGAAACAATAGAATTCTTAGTGTTCTCTAAAAACTAATAATCCAAGTTTTGACGAGACTGATCAGAAAAGAGAGAAGATACATATATTCAGAATGAAAAAGAGGCTATAACTACAGACACAATAGAGATATTTTAAAACTCTTAAGAGAATACTATGACCAAGTCTATGCCAATAAATTTTAAAATAAAGTAAGTGATGCTCTAGAAAAATGTGTAACTGGATATTAAAATGGGACTTTCTCCATTCAGCTTCAGCTGAGGCTCCACAGACCAAGAAGACTCAATTGCCAAATGCTTCCCCATTCCTAACCAAGATGACAAACCACCTCACCTCCACAAGGTAAGCTTAGGTTTTATGAAACCAGTTCTGCCAGCACTGGCTTTCACTGGGTCTAGCTGCTATGAGGGTATAGATTGGAGAGGCCTGGAAGAAAGGAGGATGCCTTTGGAGAAAGGCATGTAAGCAGGTGGTTCTCCTTTCACCTCCGACCAAATGAGAAGGGCTTGAGGAGGACCAATCAGAGGGCTTGAGGAGTCCTAAGAATTAGGAGTCATAAAGGCTTACATTTAGGCAACTCACAGTGAGCTGCCTAGCTACAGAGTGGAGAGTAAGGAGAAGGGGCTGTCTTAGGGAGCAGTACCCTACTGACAGTGGACAAGGAAGCATGTGTTTACCAAAGGCCAGAGAGAAAGGAAGAAGGGAAAAGGAGTCTGCACTCTTGGGGACAGAACCCTACAGAGAGGGTCTGGTGAGGAAGAACAGATGGCCAGCTGGAGTCAAGACATCACCATAGACATTGCAGCTAGGGGTCCCAAGGAGTGAATGGGGCTCCGAGAAATGCACGAAATGCCAAGTAGAGAAAGAGTTTTGACTGAAAGCCTAGAGAGCACAATCCACATAAATGTACCTATCTTCTAAGACCAGGCCCTTTCCCTTACGCCCTGTCCCCAGACAGTCCTACAGATTGAATATAGTTGTCTGTCTGTCTGTCTGTCTATCTATCTATCTATCTATCTATCTATCTATCTATCTATCTACCTATCTATCTATCTCTCTATCTATCTTTCGATCTATCTATCTATCTATCTTGGCAATGTGATGTTTACCCCAGAAATGCAAGGAAGATTTAACTTTGAAGGAAAATGGCTAATGTAATTCACCATAGTAATAAATAAAATGAAGAAAAACTATATGAAAAAAATTTTTTGATAAAATTCAAACCTATTTATATTTTAATTCAAAGCTTCAATTTAAAAACAAACAAAAACTCTTAAAGCTATTAGGGACAGTGGGACCTTCCTTAACTTAAAGGGTATCTTTGAAAAATACGCAGCAAATGTTATTCTCAGTGGTAAAATATCAGATGTACTTTTTTAAATGACAAATAATCTTATCTAGAATTAAATCTAACAAATACTATAAGGAGAAAAATACAAAATTATATTGGGGGGCATAAAAGAAGATTTACATAATAGAGTAATAGAGCACTTTCATAGGTGGGAGTTCTCTGTATCTTAAAAACAGCATTCTCCCCAAATTACGTCCATAAATTCAATGCCATTCCCACCAAAATTCCAAAGCATTTTTTTCATAAAACTTGATAATATTATCTTAAAATGAATATTGAAGGAAGGAGAGCCAAGAATAGCCAAGGCAATTTTGAAATAAAAGAAGCAAAATTGGGAGACTTATCTTGCCAGATATAAGGAATTATAAAGCTATTGTAATTAAAACAGTGTGGTATTGCTCCAGGAATAAATAAGCAAACCATAGAATAGAATATAGTACCCAGAAATACACCCATAAGCATAGCTAATATGTAACAGAAGTAGAATGGCAAATCAGTGTAATGAATTATTCTATAAATAATGAATATGAGCAATGAATAAAGTGGCTAACCATTTGAAAAATTAGGCCTTTTTCTCACATTGTGCACACACACACACACACACACACACAATCCAAGGAGATTAAAGATCTAAATGTGAAAAAAAATCAACAATTTTAGAAAAAAAATAAAAGAAATATAGAAAAAATTTCATAACATCAGTATAGGAAAAATTTTAATCAAGACACATTAACTACAAACTATAAAAGAAATTTTTGAAATGTTGGAATATATTGAAATTTAAAACTTTTATTTGACAAAGACTTTTATAAATGAAATGGAAAAGACAAGTCACAGATTGAGAAAAGATATTTTAACCAACAAAGGATTAGCATTCAGAATATATAAAAAACTCCTACAAAGACACCTCCTTGATGTCTGCAGAACCTATTTTCTTCTTTCCCCGTGCCCTGACAATTCCTTGCCATCATTTTTGTCTGGATGATGCAAAAGACACCTAACTGGCCTCCCTGTTCTACATCAGCCATCCAGCAGCCAAAGGCATCTTTCTAAGATGCATACCTAACATTGTCACTGCTTAAAACTCTTCATTGGTTATGGCCTGCAAGACAAAGCCTAAGTGCTTTAGCGGAGCCCACAAAAGCCCCACTAGCCCTTCCAATCTAGCTTCACAAGGTTGTTCATCATTCACCAAACATGCCAGCTGTTCAGCCACTATGACGTTATCACATAACTCACTCCCTTTATGTGGAGTGGACTTTCCTTTACCCAGTTCCTTCTCCCCCTATATCAATCTACCTGGCAAAATGGATCAGTCTGCGAGTTTCCATACTCAAAGCTCATCTCATGAACCTCTGTGAAGAATTTGCCAAGTGCCCACACACACTCACAGTCCCCTCTCCTTGCTTCATTGCTTTGTCCTGTGATCACCTCCAGCCACAGCTCAAGGCACAAGACCAGGTTCTCTTCTCTGTAGGAATCAAGGCAAGTCATTTCCCACTCAGAGCTGAAGATCACCCCTGCAGAACAGCACTGATCATTCCTTCCAGCTTTTCATGTAGGCTAGAGTATGCAGGAGAGCTGGATGGGGTGAGAGGCTGGTTCTCTCTTCTAGATGCCACTCCTTTCCAACCTTGTAAAATTGTGTTTCTTTCCATGGCTGTTTTTCTACTTCTTTCTTCCACATCCCTATATCGAGTTCCCACTCTGAAACCAGCACTGAAGACGCACCAATTAAGCCAAAAAAGACAGGCTCCGGACTGGGAGGGTTCGTCATGGGAGAGCTATAATAGGAGAGGACCCCACCCAGATCCACCCCAGGAGAAGCCCACTGAGGAGATACTCAAAGCCAAACTCTCGTGTCCTTCACTTTCCCATGCACACGGCCCAGAGAACCAGCCAAGGAGGATAAGGAGGGGTCTGGATCACAGAGGAAAGAGAACAACCAGGAGAGCAAGGTTGGACACAATCAGGGAGGAAGGAGAATGTTCTCATAGGATAGGTCTGTCTGAAAGAAAGCCCTGGGCCCAGCTTTGCAGATAATGAATCAGAGGTAGTATTGTCACCCCAATTCCTGCCCAAGTGGTGTCAGGGCTATAGCTTTGTAAAACTTTTTTAACTCTTTATGACTACACCTCCTTTCTGCAGACAGTTGATCCTATTAAGTAAAAATCTTTTGCTTGATGAGCACCCTGGCAGGTTTGGGTATGTGCACTTGCAGTTTGAAGCAGCTGAATGCTGAACTGCTCTGCCGAATAGAAGGAAAAGAATTTTGGACATCCAGGGGAGAGAGGAGGAGGGCATCAGAAAAGGAAAAGAAAGGGAAAAATCAGGAAGTGGAGGAAGGTTGGGCAGTCAAGGGTGAGGAGGCAAGTCAGAACATTAAAATAAGAAAGACCACTGCATGATTCTAAATCATGTGCTGGCTGATACTAGTGTGCCCCTCCCCAAGTGGGTGGAAGAGTCGATTATTTCAAGGGTCTTTGTGTACATGGATCTCTTGAGTGTGGATATGGAGTAACGGGTCACGTGGGTGAAAGAGAGAGAGAGTGTTCCTGGATCTGCACCTTGAGAACATGGACTCCCTGGGGGATCCACAGAATTCAGAGAGGTGGAGGGGGCTTCAGAATGGGAATTCAACACATTCTGATCTAGATCTTAAACACCTCCAGCTGACATCTGCATCACTTTCATTGACTGCACAATATCTAATAAACTTAAACTGTTCACTTTTCTAAAGTACATCCAAACCCTCTGGCATATCATTTACTCAAGAATAAAGAGATAAGTGTGCACATCTACCACACCACGTGTGGTGTTTAACACTCCTTCCTTGCACTTGCCCACAGACCACAATCACTCAGCGCTGTAGAGGCCACAGAGGTAATACAGGTGAAAGACCATTTACAGATGGACCACACAGCTAATGGGTAGAGAGCTAAGGCTTAATTTCTTCCACCCCCAGGTTTGGGCTTTTTCCCCAGAGTATCACAGCTGCTTATGAGTTTGGCTGGAGCCAATTTGAGTTTGAAGGCAATGCATTAAAACGTGTCCTGGGAATCAGAACAGGAGACAAGGAGGCCTTGTTTTCTAAGTGAATGGCCCAGGGCTATGAGCTCCAAGCAAACACATTCCTGAATTTTTGCCACTGCATTTAAAACCAAAGTAGAAAAGTTATAAATGAGCTTTTTCTCTCTACAGATAAGAGAACCACAGGATGTTATGACTGTAGGAGATGGGCTACTGAGATGTTTCCTGCTCAGACATTCTACAATCTAAGTGTCTGAATTCTCTGCCATGCACCTTTAGAGTTCCATAGGCAGAGAAGAGATATGTCTTTTTTTTTCCTGCAACATCTGAGTCATTTTTTTACCCATTTCCCTACCCTCCTCACCTTTGGCAATCAACAGCTTATTCTCTGTGCCTATCAGTCTGTTTCTATTTTGTTCATTTATTTGTTTTGTTTTTTAGATTCCCAATATAAGTGAAATCATATGGTATTTGCCTTTCTCTTTTTGACTTATTTCACTTAGCATAATACACTCTAGGTCCATCTATGTTGTTGCGAATGGCAAGTTTTCATTCTTCTTCATTGCTGAGTAATATTCCATTGTATATATGTACCATTTCTTCTTTATCCACTCATCTATCGATGAACACTTAGGTTGTTTCCATATCTTGGCTATTGTTAATAATGCTTCAGTGAGCATAGGGGTGCTTACGTCTTTTCAAATTAGTGTTTTTATTTTCTTCAGATAAATACCCAGAAGTGGAATTTCTGGATAGTATGAAAGTTCAGTTTTTAATTTTTTGTAAACTCCATACTGTTTTCCATAGTTGATGCACAAATTTACATTCCACCAACAGTGTATGAGGGTTCGTTTATCTCCACATTCTCATCAGCACTTGTTATTTGTTGATTTTTTGGTGATAGCCATCTGACAGATGTGAGGTGATTTCTCATTGTGGTTTTGATTTGCATTTCTCTGATGTTTAGTGATGTCGAATATCTTTTTATATGTCTGTTGGTCATCTGTAGGTCCTTCTTGGAGAAATATCTATTCAGGTCCTCTGTCTATTTTTAATTGGATTTTTTGTTTTGTTGGTGTTAAGTTTCATATTTTGTATATTAACCCTTATCATATGTATCATTTGTGAATATCTTCTCCCATTCAAAGGTTTCCTTTTTATTTTGTTGATGATTTCTTTTGCTGTGCAAAAATTTTTAAGTTTTACGTAGTCCCATTTGTTTATTTTTTCTTTTGCTGCCGTTGCCAGAGGAGCCACATCCAAAAATATATTGCTAAGACCAATGTCACGGAGTTTACTGCCTAGATTTTCTACTGGGAGTTTTATGGATTCAAGACTTACATTTGTCTTTAATCCATTTTGAGTATATTTTTGTATATGGTGTAAAAAAGTGATCCAATTTCAATTTTTTTCATGTATCTGTCCAGTTTTTCACCGCACAACTTGCTGAAGAAACTGTCTTTACCCCATTGTATATTCTTGCCTCTATGGTCATAGATTAACTGACTATATCAGTGAGGATTTATTTCTGGGCTCTCTATTCTATTCCGCTGGTCTGTTTATCTGTTTTTTATGCCAGTACCATGCTGTTTTGATTATTGTAGCTTTGTAGAATGGTTTTAAATAAGGGCGTGTAATACCTTCCAGTTTGTTCGTTTGTTTGTTTTCAAGGTTTCTTTGGCTATTTGAGGTCTTTTGTGATTCCACATAAATTTCAGGCTTTGTTGTTCTAGTTCCGAGAAGAATGCCATTGTATTTCAATAGGAATTGCATTTAGTCTGTATATTGCTTTAGGTACTAGGGCATTTTAACAATATTAATCCTTCTAATCCATTATCATGGTATATCTTGGCATTTATTTGCATCATCTTCAATTTATTTCTTTAATGTCATAGTTTTCAGAGTATAGATCTTTCTCTGCTTAAAATTATTCCTAGGTATTTTATGCTTTTTGATGCAATTATAAATAGAATTGTTTTCTTAATGTTTTCTTATGATTATTCATTATTGGTGTGTAGAAACACAACAGATATCTGTACATTGATTTTGTGTCCTGCAACTTTACTGAATTTATTTATTAGTTCTAATACTTTTTCAGTGGAGTCTTTGGGGTTTCTATGTACAGTATCAAGTCATCTGCAAATGGTGAGAGTTTTACTTCTTCATTTCTGAATTGTATGACTTTTATTTTTCTCGCCTGATTGCTATGGCTAGGACTACCAATGCTAGGTTGACTAGAAATGGTGAGAGTGGGCATCCTTCTCTTGTTTCTAATTTTAGAGTATGATATTAGCTGTGGGTTTGTCATATATAGCTTTTATTATGTTGAAGAATGTTCCTTGTATACCCACTTTATTGAGCTTTTATCACAAAATGTCAAATTTTATCAAATGCTTTTTCTGCATCTATTGAGATGATCATATATTTTTTATCCTTCATTTTGTTAATGTGATGTATCATATTGATTGACTGATTGAGTGAGTGATTGAATCATCCTTGCATCCTTGGGATAAAACCCACTCAGTCATGGTATACAATCCTTTTAATGTATTGCTGAATCCCGTTTGCTAATATTTTATTAAAAGAGAAGGTTGTCTTTATTAGCTTCTTCAACAAACACTGTAAATATTTTTAAGTCATTTTTACTTCTTTTATTAGAGAAAAACAATAGGTATTCAATGAGTTACATTAAATATTTTTTGCATAATTCTAATTTATTTAACTCATCAAGAATCCATTTCTTCAAGGAATAGCCAAATGTTGATTAGCATTGAAATTGGGTTCTGGGTACATGGGGGTGGGGTAGTCATTATACTATTCTTTCTATTTTTATGTATGTTTTCAAAATTCCATAAGAAAAATTAAAGCTATATGTATAATTTTAAGCCTGGTTCTTAAATAAGCATCAGAAGTAAAGACTTTCATCATAAACATTTTACCTATGGGTTAAAAAAGATGTCAAATTACCATCAACGAGCTCCAGTGTTCAGACCTGTGCTTATATCAAAGCTCTTGTTTTAAAGTTGAAATTAAAAGTGCCTCATTTAAAGTGGAAATTGAAAGTCAATGCAGTGGGGTGCTGCATAACCCAACCATAAGCTGAGGTAGCAACTACATCTAATTGTTCTTTGTCACAATCACTGCACACACACACACACACACACACACAAGCACACACACACAAAACACCAGCAATGTATTTATGGAGCCTGTGTTGATCACTCATACTTCTAATCTCTCTTCCTCCCTAGAAGAAATGGATGCCCTCATATGACTACATCCACCGCATTGTCTACACTGACCACATATTTTAGAATTAGCTCCTACTCAGCTGTCTCCCCAGCTGCCTTCTGAGCTCCTTGAAGGCAAGGAAGAGTTGGCCTCACTCTGTTCTGGAACCCTGCCCCACACAGAGTGGACAGATGATTTAAAAGTCAAGTTGTGTAGTTTAGAGTAGAAACTGGGGGGAAGAAAGGAGAGAAGAGAAGTGACCTGGGAGATGGAGCAAGATGTGTGTTTTTTATCCCAGCTGCAGTGCTTACTACCTATGGGGCCTGTCCATCAACAAAATGGTAATAATAAATTTTACTTTGCAGAGTTATGGTGAAGAAATTATGCATTTTTTGTATCTAGCACATAGTAGGTGCTAAATAAAAGGCTGCTGTTACTAAAATGATGACACTGGTATGAAGATGACATTTGATGCAGAACTTGGCACAAAGGTGAGTATTCCAAAGGCAATAAAGGGTTACCAGACTGAGAAGTTCACGATCTTTCAATAACAGTCAGGGAGGAGAGAGAGTGCACAGGTATTAGTACTTTTATATGCTATGACTTTAATTAATCCTCATGTCAACCCGTGAAGTGAGTGGTTTTGTGCCCAAGTCTACAGGAAGGAAGGAGGAAACATTAACACAGGCAGGTGCAGCTGCTCACCCAAGTTCTCAGGGGTGGTAACTGGTGGAATTTTTGGCATCTGAGGCAAGAAGTATTTCTGGGCGTCAGGTACTCTCCCTATTCTCTGTAAATCAAATCAAGTCCTGGAAGGAGCTCAAAGTGCACTCTCTTGGGTCTCAGTCCCTGTGCCTTTGTTTAACAACAAACACAGTTTCATTCCAGGCTGACCTAGTTTGAGTTGACCTGGGAAGGGCTGTTGTTTGGGAGGTAGATAGAGCCTCCCTGTTCTCTCCCCCAAGCCCAGTCAGAGGACATGGCCATCTATTTTTTCCAGGCCTGTAACCCTACTTGCCTTGGGTTCAGCTCTGAGTACTTGATCCTTGGAGGCCGATCTCTCCCCTGGGAACATGGAGTAAAGAGTTTCGAGGGGCTCATGAGGCAAAAGAAAAGACAAACCTGAGTGGACATCCCAGCTGCCCATTCCCTGGTAGTGGGACACTTGGTCGAATGGCTTCATCCCACTGTGCCTCAGTTTCTGGCAAAATGGTGCCCACTTCAGTGGTTGCTATGAGAGTCTTTAATATGGTGATATGTAGAAAGCACCCCACCCATAGCAGGTACTCAATAAATGTCGTTTTCCTGTACTGTCTTCCCATAATATCCTATGCTTCTATTGCAGTGGCCTTTGCCATTTCTGTGCACCACCCATATGAGCCTCATATTTTTGTATACATTGATTCACTTTTAAAAACTCAATCTCACTTCTGCAAACAGAAAACCAGCAGTACTTGGAAAACATTTATTCCTCTGTTTAGTCAATATGTATTGAGTGTCCAACACATCCCAGGTCCTGTCATGGGTTCTGGGGACACAGTAGTGAACTAACGACCTCCAGCCTTCATAGAATGTGCACTCTTATGAGGGAGACAGACAGTGAACAAACAGAGATAGAATATGACATCAGGTGGCACTGCACATCATCAAGAAAAAAAACTAAAGTACAAGACTAGACAAGAAAGATGGAGGCAGGACACCTGTTTCATTTTGTGGGGCCAGCAGAAGTGGACTTAACCCAAAGCTAATGAAGCTTAAACTTCAGAGCTCTTTGTGTGACCAGGTCCTTTCTTGTTTCCATTCTAAATACTTCCCTACCAAATTTTGTATCCACAATCACAGATTCTTTTCTCTGAAGAGTCCTTTCAAAATTCAGATAAGCTTCAGGCCCCACAAAGTCTGATTGTGCTCCTGGTGGTCAAAAGAGGCAACTCTAAGAAGATAACGTTTGAGCATAGACCTGAATGAATAGAAAAATAACCATTAGAATGAACAAAATAAAATTCTTGGCCCTGTGGAAACCAGTGATTCCAAAACTGCCCCAATCTATCTGCTATGCTGAGTGAAAGGCTGCATTTGAAATCCCATTTCAGGCCAGGTCCTCAACACAAGTTGAGCCTGAAAGTGTCTATCTCTCCCCAGACTTCCCTGACCCCCTCCCCAGATTTTTGGCCTAAGCCAGGCCTGAGAAGTGGGGCACAGAAAGTAGGAGAGCCCGGGAGGGTAGGAGGCATTGCCAGGCCTTGGATCTCAAAGAATGATGGAGAATGGAGATAAGTAGGAGCAGGAACCCAGACAGACAATACCTGATGAGAATGTGGAGCAACTGGAACCCTCACCCACTTCTGGTGGGAATATAGAGTGCTCCGGCCACTCTGGAAGACAGTTTAGCAGTTTCTTACAAGGTTAAACACATACTTTACACATGATTCAGCAATTTTCTCCCAGGTATTTACCCTAGAGAAATGAAAACTTATGTTCACACAAAAATCTGTACATGATGTTCGTAGGAGCTTTATTCATAATAGCTGAAAACTGGAAAAAAGCCAAAACAGCCCAAATGTCCAACCACAGGTAAATAGATGAACAAATTGTGTTCTGTCCATGCAATGAACTAGTCTTCAGTATTACAAAGGCACAAACAACTTGATACACCCAACAGCATGTGTGAACCTCACAGACATTATGCTCACTTGTGGAAGAAACCAGATCCCAAAGTGTTTATCTGTGGGATTCTATTACACGACATTCTAGCTATCAGTACAGAAACCACATGACTGTGAAGGGGCTAAAGAAACTTTCTGGAGAGACTGAAATGAATCTTGATTGCGGTATACCTCATTGAATTCTATACTTAGAATGGGTGCATTTTATTATCTATAAGTTACAGTTTAATTAAATTCTAGCTCAATAAAGTTTCCATAAAAGTCATATTGCAATACACTATCCACTGGAAAGACTCCCCATGAGCTCAATCGTTCACTCCCTTCACTTTACACATCAGGAAACTGAGGCCCAGAGATGGGAGTGACTTTCCCAAGGTCACGCAGCGAGTTAGGACTATTAACAGTGAGCAACTGGATAGCTAATTGCAGTTTACTGAGTGCTTTACCAACCTCCTCTCACTTAGTGCTTACTGCAGCTTTGTGAGGCAGCAGCACGCTCATTATGCCCAGGGTACAGATGAGCACACTGAGGCACAGAGGTTGGAAGACTCGCCTGAGGTCATACAGCCAGTTTCACCATGACCTACCCTGCCTGGGTAGCTGCTGGTAGAGTGGAAATGCAAACCCAGGTCCTCTGCTCTCAAGGCCCAGTTCTTCCCTTCTTCCCACAGTCCTCATCCTTGCAGAGAGCGCATGAGCTGAGAACCTTCACTGAGGCCAGGGGACCCAGAGCCCAGCACTGGGTCAGGCAGAACCCAAGCGAAGGAGAGCACAGAGCACTTGTGAGCTCTCCACTGTGAGGCTGCAGGCTGGGGCACAGCCACTGCCAGGAGGAACTTTTCTCCCCAGGCAAGGCACACCCAGTGTTGCAAGGGAGCGGGTAGGGAAACAGCCCTGGCTTTGCTCAGAAAGATCCAGTTTCCTCTGGATGCTTTTTCCAGCACAACCTGCCAGGAGAGACTGAGATCACAGAGAGCAGTAGGATGCTGCCTGAGAAGGAACTCCGCCCATACCCACAGGCTTGGCTCTCTCTAAAGTGGGGGCTGTCCCAAACTCTCCCCATCTCCAGCAACACTTGCACAGATGGGTTTGCAGACCACTGGCCCCAAGCCCCTAGGCTCTCTGCTCAGCTGCCACATCCCTTGATTTGACTGTGTTTGAAGGCCCAGTCTGGTCCCCACACTGAACTCTGTAAATAACCACTTGGCATGCTACCAGGAATGGGTTGGCCCTTCCTTTCCAATGGCAGGGATAATGTGATCCATCACTTACTTGTATGGAGGTTGCTTGCTCAAAGGCAAAGTGACTGATCCACCAAACTTGTCTGGTGTCCTATATTTCCACAGGTGGCCCCAATGCCAGCCTGAGGTCCTGGTGCAGCGCCCAGAGCCACTGCCGGAATGCCAGGAGCCTGGGCTCCCAGTCGAATTCTGCCATGAGTGCTATGTAACCCTAAACAAGTCCCAGGCCCATTCGTCTGTTCCCTGTGAACCAAAGGATAGACATTCTCCAAGGTCCTTCGAGCTTGGACTAGAGGACCATACTCCCTCTAGAGCCCAGGGAAGGTCAAGTTAAGTTAACATTCTCCCTGTAGGTCACTTCTTTGTCGAATACATGTATCTTTAGTACGATGTTTTTTGGCTGGTATTTACATGGGGAGAAAATGTATGTGTATGTTTCCAAAATTCAATACATTTTTTAACAAAACAGGTGCAGGAAAAGAATCAAGATACATTCCAAATACAATTAGTAGAAGATCTAAATCAAGTTGTTTTGAAAAAACATGAAACCAGGTCGTCGATGATGCCTCTTGGCTCTCTCTGGCACTAAGGCCAGATTCCCATGTATGGAGCAACTGGTTGTTAATGTCCATGTGAATTCTGGGGTGAGCAGGAAGCAAAGTTTTAAGCATCTTACAATCTAACATGATTGTTTGTTACACATGTAAGCATTTCACTGTATTTTAGTTAGATCTAGAAAACTGGTTAAAGGATTAGGGTTAACACATAATGGTATGATTTTTCTCCTTTAAAAATAATAAATAAATAAAAGAGAAAATAAATAAAAGAAAAGGAAAGATGTTTCCAGCAGCATTTTCACAGAACAGCTCATCTTCAGGGACAGTTTGCTGACATTAAGCAAGAGATACTATGCGGTCTTCCCAATTCACATGGTAGTAGTATTTGTGAGAAATTCGATGTATGTTAAGACCTTGCAAATATATTTGGTGTTTACTATGTAAAGTAGAGTTCAGTTTTTAGCTCAGATAATCACCTACATCAGTGTCCTGAGAGACATTCTAAAGTCATGTGCAACACGAGACAGTTTTTCATTGTGAGTCTGCCCCGGGCCTTGCAAAGTGTCTAGCATCCCTGGCTCCTCACAGGCTTCCCAAAGCCAGCCGCAGCCCCTCAGCACTGTGACCACCAGAAATACCCACACACATTTTAAGTGCCCCAGGAGGGTTCCCGCCTTCATGGAGAAACACAGTCACCACATAACCTGGGGGGCAAGGGAGGACAGGACATGAAGGAAAGGCATTTATTATCTATCAAAGGATTCAAGGAACCCACCATTCTTTCCGTGGGATTTTTTTTTAACTGAGATATAATTCACATACCATAAAATTCACACTTTTAAAGTATACAAACAGTGGTTTTTAGAGTATTCATAAAGTTGTGCAACCGTCGTCACCGTCTAATTCCTGAATATCTTCATCACCCCCAAAGAAACCACGTACCCATTAGTAGTCACTCCCCATCCTCCTTGGCCCTGCTTTCCATCTCTATGGATCTGCCTGTTCTGAACATTTTATATAAACAGAATCATACACATGTGGCCTTTTATGTTTGGCTTTTTCACTTAAAATAATGTTTTTGAGGTTCACCTATATCGTAGCATGTATCAGTACTTAATTCTATTTAATGGCTGAATAATATTTCATTATAGTGTGTATATACCACAATTTATTGATTGATTCATCAGTTTATGGACAATTGAATAATGACTATTTGGGGCCATTACGAATAATGCTGCTGTGAACATTTGCATATAAGTTTTTGTGTGGATGTATGTTTTCAATTTTCTTGGGTATATACCTAGTTGTTGCTGAGTTATATGGTAACTCTATATCTAACTTTTTTGAGGAACTGCCAAACTGCTTTTCTAAAGTGACTATACTATTTCAAAATCCCACCAGCAATGAATGAGGGTTCCAATTTCTCCACATCCTCTGTAATACTTGCTACTGTCTATCTTTTTGAGAATAGCCATCTTAGTAGATGTAAAGTGGTACCTCATTGTGGTTTTGATTTTTATTTCCCTAATGACTAATGATATAGAGCATCTTTTCATTTGCCTACTGGCATTTATATATCTTCTTCAGAGAAATGTCTTTTCAAGTCATTTTCTCATTTTTAATTGGGTCATTTGTCTTTTTGTTGTTGAGTTGTAAGAGTTCTTTATATATTCTAGATACAAGTCCCTTATCAGGTATATAATTTGCAAGTCTTTCTCCCAGTCTGTAGTTATCTTTGCATTTTCTTGATAATGTCTTTTGAAGCACAAAAATTTTTAATTTTTATGAAATCCAGTTTATTTTTCTTTTGGTTGCTGTGTACCATAGACTTCCTAGCAGCCCCACTTCACAGGGCAAGGCAAGGGAATGGAGGCTACTGTGATCTGAATGAAGGCAAATTCCTTGCAGCTTCAAAGCCTCTTACTGGGATTCCATAGAGTTTAATTTCTCTGGATAAAAACTATGCCTGTCCGAGTTCAAATGCCTTCAGAATGGATAGCACCAGTTTTACCAGTCACTTATACCTTAGGGAAAACTACTCTATTGGACTGTTCCCTAAGAGCAGATCATGCAAGGGGTATGGAGAGAGTGTAGGGACCCTGAACCCTGGGCAAGCACTCCATGGGACACGGGTAGGGGGCAAGCTGGACAGTGAAGAAGATGAAGGTCACTTCTTTGCTGAAGGAAGTTGCCACAAGCTGTCCCCTCCATGGGCCTTGGCTGGGAGCCTATCCATCCCCTATTTCAGGTTACACTTTTGAGTTTTGCAGTAAAGGTCCCTGCTAAAACATGTATATGTTTGCAGGATGGGGATGTATTCCTAGATGGCTGATGTTAGACTGCACGGGACCTCGACACTTATCTCATGCAACCCCTCCAGCTGTACATGGAAAAGTCAAGGCCCAGAGAGGACAAGGGACTAAGAGTGACTCCACAGCAGGGCAGGGACCACACTGCCCTCCTAGTTCTCACTAACCTTCAGCGAGCATGTTGGCCCAAATGAGATTTAACAAGCAGGACCCTTGGGTCATGGGCAGTTTACTTGGGCAGAAAATGGCACGGATAGGTCAGTGTTCCAGAAGGTAGGCTCATTGAAGGGCCAAAGCAAGGGGCAGAGCAGCACAAGGGCCTTACATCTTGGAGAGAAGGGGCCTCCCCTCCTTGGGACTACCCCACAAATTACTTGTCTTAATAACAGTAATAGCTGCCATTCATTGAGTGCTCACTGGGTGCCAAGGGCCACACTAAGAAATGTATGTGCATCATTGGCTTGATCCTCCCAAGAGCTCCATTGGATTTTTTTTTTTTTTTAACTCTCTTTTTTGGATGAGGCTCGAAGAGCTTAAGTTACTTGCTCAGGATCACATGAGAAAAAGCTAAGCAGGCTTTCAAACTCAAGTCCACAAACTCCAAGGTCAGTCCTCCCAATGCTCATACTGACCGATTCCTGAAGAGCCCTCTAGTTCTCAGCTCTCAGGTAAAAGATCCCCAAGCACACAGTGGGTTCCCGGCCTGTTGCCTGCCCAATGGGGCTGAGCTTTGCTCAGGTTTGGAGCCCTAGATCTGCTCCCGAGGCAAGACACAGCTCTGCTCTGGCATCATAGTGACCCCTGCTGCTCACTTCTGCTTTCTTCAGCAAGATCACTTAAAGCCAAAGGGACTACCTGTTAACAGAGACTCAGGGTTCTCCAAAGGAGAGCCCTGCTTCTCTCGTGAACACCCTAGATTCTTGAAGGTTTTCCAGGGTTTGGGGCAAAACAGAGAGAAAAGTGAGACTATTTCTGGGCTATGAGGTATGTGCCTAGGGGCCCCAAACCCCACATCTTCTTACCCTCCCATCACAAAGCAGGCAAAGAGGAACTCGACTTTGTGTCAGACACTGGAGATCAGCCACCCGACTCCAATTCTTCATGGTCCTGCAGACATGTGTAAACTGAGCCTCGGTTCCCTCACCTGCCGAATGGAGACAAAAGTACCTACTTCTCTGCTGAGTTATGTCTAGGGTCCAATATATGACAAGTACCCAATGAGCTCCTCTTCTTCCTGAGCCTCAATTTCCTTATCTTCTGATGTTTATTGGGCACCTGACCTTCACCTGCATTACCTCTCTCAATTATTACAGTAATACATGAGGTAGAATAAAGAAATTGAGGCTCAGAAGAGTTAAGCAAGTTGCCCCAAGTCATGCAGTTGGCAAGATGTGAAGCTAGGATTCCAACCCAAGCTACCTGGCTCCAGGTGCCAGGCTCATAACTACCACATCACAGTGCTTTTCCAGTGGCAAGATACCTTACATACTATGAAATGTGCAGAGTCCGTGCAGGGCTGAGGAGACATGGAGGAAGAAGGAATTAAAAGAAATAGTAATTAGAAAAATGAAGCCATAATGGGAAGACTCCTAGAGCTTGCATCCATCTTGGAAGACTTTCTGGAGGAGGTGGGGACTAGGCCAAAACTCACCACGTCATAGGGACCTAGAGTCAGAGTGACTGGTGGAGAGGGACATGAATATCCTCTATTTTCTCATCTCGGGGGTGAGGGGTTTCTCAAACTCACAGGAACTGAGAGAAAACAGGCGTGCTTGAACTGAGACTGCCATGACATCCATCATTTATTGGGTGTCTATACAGACCACTAATAGTACTAAGTGCATTACGTGAATTATTTCCTGAAAGAAAGATTTAGAGTCAGAAGATTCGAGTTCAGCGTTTTGGTCCTCCATTTTATAGCTGTGCATCCTTAACTCTCAACCTTTATAACTTCATTTTCTTTATCTGTAAAATCAGATGAAGAATGATATCATCACTCATGAAGAAGACATCGATTATTGTGTGTTATGGCAAACACTACATTAGATATTTTGAATATATTATTTTAATCTGCAGAACCACCCTATGAGATGGCTTTGATGTTAGTATTTCACATATGAGGAAACGGGGCGGGGGGGTCAGACAGATTAAGTAATTTTTTGAAGGTCCGAGATTAAATCATGAATCTATAGCTTATCCTCTTAATCCCCAAATTATGCTCTCTCCCTGACTACCTAACATATTTGTTTGAAGCTCAATTATAGTATTTCTTAAAATGCTTTATAACTATGAAGTTCCATTGTAATTATTGTTATATTCCAGGAAGGAACTTTTACATATATGACAAATAGAGGTGAGCATTTTGTTTCATGTCAACATAATAGTTTTCTCTGAGCAGATTCCAGTTTTTCCAAGTAGACAGGAGATTGATCTGCTAAACTTGGATTTATTTTTCAATAGAAGGCATAATACAATTAAGAACAGAAGCAACTTGAAGCACTAGCATCTACCTGGCACTGGCACTGTGCTAGGACTAAAAAGTTTATTTTTGAAAGCCATCTTTCATTATAGTCTACCAGAATGCAAGACTCGTGGAGGCACAGACTTTGTCTTGTCGATACAATGTCCCCAGTGACCAGAAGACAGCATATCAGTATCAGGAGTTCAGTCTTTATTTAGATGATTGAATACCTTTTATACCACAAATAAGATGAAACAAACAAAGAAAGGCACATACTATTTTTATCTGGGGGGTTGAATTAACAAGTTAATTGACAAACTTTCCATACAGTGGCATATCTTAGAGTATTGGATATCTTGAGTGACTCATCATACAATAAATTATACAGAAAATTATTTTAAGTAATAATAATAAAACAAATGATAATAGCCAGAAAATAAATAGAGTGAAAAATTTTAACTTTCTTTACATAATTATGGCAGTTAAAAAAGTAAATGAAGCAATATGGCAGTTTGAGAAGACCTCTAGGTCTTTCCCCTTGAAGTTACAAGTTGGACAGCTATAATTCAACAAAAGATTCCCTACTCAATATACAAACACGTCTGGAAGATCCACACATTGAGACATCTGAAGGTGGGCGAATCTGGGTGAACAGAGGGGAGGAGATGGGAGATGGGAAAGGACAGAGATGGGATTGGAAAACACAGTCTCGTGCTCTCCATGGCCCCAGCCCACATAATAGCAGTGAGTGGTCAGAATGCAATCCCCACTGAGCAACCCAGAGTGGCAGAAGCAGCAATCCAGACTGAGTAGCCAGTACACATTGAGGCTGAGCCCGAAGTCAGGAGCGGAAACACTGCAAAGGATGGCGGTGGTTGACAAGCCACCGTCAGCCCTGTGGGATTCTAACCCCCATCCTGCCATAATCCTGCGGCCCACCCGGCATTACAATCTTGACTCGGCAGAGGGTGAAAAGGCAGAAGCAACTTTCCAGCCTAAGTCGTCTATAGCCGTTGCTGTTGAACCCACTGGAAAGAACAGAGCTACAGACACATGAGTCTGTGTCCCCACACCTATTATCCCCTCCCCATAGCTGTGGAGCCTGTTGGAAACAGCTGAGATACCCCAGACAGAACAGCAGGGCTGGCAGCTTCTGGTTCTAGGAAAGTAATACCAGGAGCACGAAGGTCAGGAGACCCAGAGCCTACCACAGCCCACCATGAGGTGGTGCCCTAAGACAGATGTGACCAGTCCATAAAGAGGACATCTTCCTCCTCAGGGAACACGGGGCATTGTCCACAGCTAGCCAAGTCCACAGTGCCCCCTCAGGAATCCCTGAAGTTCCAATAGTGCAGGAAAGAGAAAACAAAAAGTTGAGTTATAGCACCACCTACTGGAAAACAAAAGAAAGCTCTCTACTTCTCAACCTGCTAAACAGTACTTAAAAAATTTCATTCCCTCAAAGGTTAAAGGGGTAAAAGCATTTTTAAAAAGACAAATAACTACTGCAATTTAGAAATGAACATGCAGCATAAACGGAGATAATTTGTGACAGTAAAAACAAAAGGAATGTGAGAAAAGGACTGAACGGAAATAAGATGAAATCAGAAGAAAAAAGAATATTGTACACCTGAATTTTTTTTTTCCCTTAGACATAATGGTTATCACAAAACAAAACTCTAAAACTGAGACACATAAAATAATTTTTTATAAAAAGAAGAAATGGTGGCAGGAGTAGAGGGGAGGAATCATAGAATATCACCAAACTAAAATAGTACATCAAACACAAACGAAAAGAAACACTGGAGACACAGAGCAACCAGAAAATAAAAGATAAAATAGCTATAAAAAAATCCTCATATATCAATAATTGTCTTAAATGTAAATGGACCGAATTCCCTAATTAAAAGGCACAGAGTGGAAGGATGGATCAGAAAATAATGTTGCCTTCAGAAGACACATCTTAGCTACAAATGCAAACATAGACTTGAAGTGATAAAAGATGATACTCCAAGCAAATGGCATCCAGAGAAAAACAGGTGTAGCGATACTTATAATAGACAAAATAGATTTGAAGATAAAAAAGGTAACAAGAGACAAAGGTGGACATTTTATAATGATAAAAGAGATGGTACATCAAAAAGACATAACACTTAATATGTGTGCAACCAACCTGGGAGCACCAAAATATATAAAGCAAATTACTAACAGAACTAAAGGGAGAAATTGAGTAAAATACAATTATAGTAGGAGACCTAAATATCTCATTGACAGCAATGGGTAGATCATCCAAATGGAAAATCAATAAGGAAATATCGGCCTTAGATGACACCTTAGACCAATGGACATAATCAATATTTACAGAGCTTTTCATCCCAGAACACTATGATAGGCTTTCTAGTGCACATGGAACATTCTCAAGGATAGACTATATGTTGGGGCACAAATAGTCTCAACAAATTTAAAATTGAATTCATACCAAGTATATTCCCTGACCACAATAGTTTGAAACTCAAAATCAACTGTAAAAAGAAAGCTAGAAAAACCATAAACATATGGAGATTAAACAACATGCTACTGAACAACTATTGGGTCAAAAAAGAAAAGAAGAGAAAAGAAAAGAAGAGATCAAAACATACAGAGACAAATGAGAATGACAATACGGCATATCGAAATCTGAGGGATGCAGCAAGAGTGGTAATAAGAGGGAAATTTATGGTATTACAAGCTTACCTCAGAAACAAGAAAAATCTCAAATAAACAATCTAACATTTCACCTTAAAGAAGTAGAAAAAAAAGAACATATGAAGCCCAAAAGTGGTAAAAGGATGGAAATAATAAAAATTAGAGCAGAATTAAATGAAATAGAGAACAGAAAGACAACAGAAAAAAATTAATGCAAGAAAGAGTTGGTTCTTTGAAAAGATAAGTAAAATAGACAAAAGTCTGGCTAGACTCACTAAGGAAAAAACATAAAGACTCAAATAAACAAAATCAGAAATTAAAGAGGAAAAGTTACAATGGACACCACAGAAATATGAAGGACTGTGCAGGAATATCATGAAAGGTTATACACCACCAAATTTAATAACCTAGAAGAAATGAAAAAAATTCTTAAAATATATAACATTCCCAAACTGAATCATGAAGAATTGGAAAATCTAAATAGACTGATCAACAGTAAGGAATTGAAATGGTCATCAAAAACTTTCCAAAGAACAGAAGGCTAGGACCAGATAGCTTCACTACTGAATTCTACCAAATATTCAAAGAAAATTTAATACCTAACCTTCTCCAACTCTTCCCAAAAACTGAAGAAGAGGCAATACTTCCTAATTCACTTCATGAGGCCAACATTACCCTGACACCAAAAACAAGTAAGGACAACACACATGAAAAAAAATTATAGGCCAATATCTCTGATGAATATAAATGCAAAATTCCTAAACAAAATATTAGTAAATCAAATACAGTACATTAAAAAGATAATACATCATGATCAAATGGGGTTCATTCCAGGGACCCAAGGATGCTTCAACATACACAAATCAATCTATCTGATTTACTTCATTAACAAAATAAAAGATTAAAATCATATGTTCATGTCAATAGAAACAGAAAAGGCATTTATCAAAATACAATATTCATTTATGACTAAAACACCCAATAAAATGGGTATCAAAGGAAAGTACTTCAACATAATAAAGGCCATATATGACAAATCATCAGCTAATATCATACTCAACGACGAAAAACTGAAAGCTTTTCCTCTAAGATCAAGAACAAGACAAGAATGCCCTCTCTTACCACTGTTATTCTACATAGTACTGGAAGTTCTAGCCAAAGCTAGAGAATCGGTCAAGAGAAAGAAAGAAAAGACATCCAAATTGGGAATCAGTCAAGAGAAAGAAATAAAAGACATCCAAATTGGGAATGAAGAAGTAAAATTATCATCTTTTACAGATGAAATGATTCTGTATAGAGAAAACCCTAAAGACTCTACTGAAAGACTATTAGAAACAATAAATAAATACAGTAAAGGTTCAAGATACAAAATCAATGTACAAAAATCCATTGCATTCCTATATACCAAAATGAAATATCAGAAAAAGAAATGCAGAAAACAATTCCATTTGCAATTCCAACATAAAGGATAAACTACCTCAGAATAAACATAACAAAGGAATTGAAGGACCTATACACTGAAAACTACAAGACATTGTTGAAAGAAACTGAAGAAGACGCAAAGAAATGGAAAGGTATTCTGTGTTCATGGATTGGAAAAATCAACATAGTTGAAATGACTATATTACCTAAAGCAATATACAGATTTAATGCAATCCCCATCAAAATCTCAATGACAGTTTTCAGCCATAAGAAAGGATGAAATCCTTTCATTTGTGACAACATAGATGGATCTTGAGAGTATCATGCTAAGCGAAATAAGGTGGAAAAGGACAAGAGCCATATAATTTCATTTTTATGTGGGATATAAAACAGAAAGCAACAAAAGAACAAACAAAACAAATAAACTCATAGACACAGACAAGAACATGAAGGTTGCCTGAGAGGAACAGGGGTGGGGAGGATGAAGGTAAAAGGGGGCAAATACATGGTGACAGAAGGAGACTAGACTTTGGGTAGTGAACCCATAATGCAATACGATGTATTATAGAATTATACACCTGAAATGTATATAATGTTGTTAACCAATGTCACCCCAGTAAACTTGTTTTTTTTTAAGTAAGTGAATTTCAATAAAACCAAAATAACTGTAAAAGGTAACAATTTAGGCAACTGCAAATCATACTACTAGTGAAATATTTTGTTCTGATTACTTCTTTAAAAATTAACAATTCTTAGAGTAAATTGAAATTTTAAAAATATTATTTCTGTTCGGTGAAATATTTTACAGATAAACTAAAATTTGTACTTATATAACACAACATTAGATCTCTCAGTTTGCACTGTTTCACTGTCTTAAGTTTTAGACACAAATGAAAGTTCCAAAACGAACTATAGAGAAATTCATCTCTGCTTTTTAACTCAAAGCCTGCAAATGAAGAGATTCTTCCAGCTTACTTTCTCCAAGCTTTCCTTTTAGAAAACACAGTCTCATAATTTCTAATCTATTCAATAACCATATATCAATATGCTTATGACATTCCTGACTGAAATACCACCTTATAAGAAAAATATTTACTTTTAAAAAGCGGCTTAGCTTTCTGCTTTTCCAATAAAATGATGTTTTTAACAATAGCACCCCAATTATTTACCCCTAGCTCTTAAAAATCACACATTCTGTGTGACTCTGTCTTGTATTGCTTTTTATCCCACTCAGTGTCAAGGACAATTCTGACCACACAGTGAGGGTGGTCTGACTGTTTGAGAAAGATGTAATTTCCTGTTTATGGCTTCATTTTGAGCCCTTAGTCCAGACTTATCCAGAATTGAGCTCTAACTAGTTTAAAGAAGGCATAGAACCCCAGGAATTCTATTTGCAGTAGAAATAAAGGGTAAATAAGAAGCTATAATAAAGTACATCTTTAGAAAAATTACTAATCCTTTCCAATTGAAACTAATTGAGGCAGGAGAATTAGCTCTCTCTGGGTACTACACCCATGTGTTTATAAGCTCTCTAAGACAGGTTTCATGCCCTTTTCATTTTTGAATTCTTAGTATCAAGCATAATGCCTGGTATGTAGCAAAATAAAGTTTCAAACATTTTTGCTGATACACAGTAAAGATTGAGACTCAAAAATAACTGAAAAATTCAATGAATACAGTGGAACCAAAATAATAGTTCACTCCCTCATCCTCTCCCTATGTCCACTGAAGAACCACTTTCTAAGTCTTCTTTAATCATAAAGAAGTCTGTCCCTCGATTATTACTTAAATCATGCCTGAGTATGAAAACTTCATCTCATTTTTAGCAACATTACAAGTGGGAATGATAGATCTAAAAACAAAAGCTTAAATTATAGTTGATATTTAAGCAAATTATTTAATAGTTATAGCTTCAGACCATAAAAATAGACACTGAGACGTGTGTCTAGTGGCATAAGTGAATAGAAAAAGCTACATTACATTCCTAAATTACTCCCAATACTTCTGACTTATGTTTAACTTGAGTAAGTTATTCATTCTCATTGGTCATCAATTTCTCTATTCTTGCTATAGGGAAATCTCTCTTGTTTATTATTGCCCTTTACAGTTGAAGGAGCTAAGGCACTGAGAAGGTAAGCAATTTTCTTAAGGTCAATAGATGCTACAGAAAAGATTCAAATTAAGATTTTTTTGATCCAAGTCCGATGTTTTTCTCTCTATTGTACCAAATTATTGCATGAACTCAGGAAGCTGAACCAAATCAATGATTTTCAGCCCTGACTGCACATTAAAATCACCTGGGCTTTTTTAAATCACATAAATGCTTGGGCCCCACCCCAGATCAATCAAGTCAAAATATCTGGAGTAGAAGGTCTACCCACCAGTATTTTTTACAAGCTCCCTGCGTGGTTATAATGTGTAGCTAAGACTGAGAACCACTAACATAATTGCTTAACTTCTCTTCATGTTAAAATTTCTATCAGTTCTGAACTCATATTTTTTTATCTCTCATTCCCAAGATATATACCCCCACACACAACTTTTGCGTAGTATAGTGCAACAATACTCTAATCACTGGTATAACCTACCAACACATTAGACCTGTCAGACAAAGGCATAAATATTTCTGAGAGTAAGTGTCCAGAGCGACTGAGACCAGCAGCATCATGGTGGCTGATATACAGTGGCAGAAATGCTAATGGCAACAGTGTCGCAGTGAAAGCACCAGAGGGAGGTATCTAAAGCCAGCTGCTTGTGGCATAGTCCTAGTAGTGCCTTTTCTCCTATCTCTTCCTGACAATTTTGCGGACCTCATGATACACTTGCAAAAAAATTATTTTCTCCTCAAGTTAACCAGGGTCAGTTTCTATTGATTGTAAATAAGAACCCTGAATGGTACACATTTTAATTTAAAGAATGCAAAATAAGATCTTTTACTAACATCGTACAACTTGAACATCTGATTATGTCAGTAGTTTTCCCATTTGGCGGTCATTTGAATATGGAATCAGACAAGAAGTATTCTAGTATCATCATCATTTCAATCTGTTAAAATTATGTTCCTTCTCATGGAAGTTTATGAATGTATTGTTTTTATATCAACCATCTGAATCACTAAAATTATTGGAGTGAGAAATTTTTCATATCCTGGGGATATCCATATATCCCCTGTTAAGAGGCATATAATCTCAGAAATTTGATATTCAATATCAAAAGAGTGTTTTTTAGTGACAGAGTTTACAATATTGATGCTCTGAAAAAGAGCTTTGTTTTGTTTTTTAAGAATAGAGAGGCTACGTCATTCAGACTGCTTAATTGACTGAATACTCCAAACCTTGAAATAAGTAATAAAACAACAATTGTGTTTACAGTAATAATTGTTGGGCCTTATGCTAATCAGTTACTCAGTGTATTGTTATTATGCAATAACAGACTGTATAGCTGAGTGTAGCTGTGTGTCAGTACAGACAGTATGGCTCTTTATGAAGACATTCAAGGAACACCAAAGATCTGAAGACTAAAATCCCTGTCCTGTTTTTGTAGTGGCTTCAGCTGTAAATTTCCTAATTTTTAGGCTTTGTCTTCTGCTTCATCTTGCCTTGTTTCTATTTTTGTTTTCCCCTATTGTTAGAGATATATGAAGGAAATGGCATAAAAGCAAAACATTGACCTCTAATTGGTGAATGAGACACAATGATACTAAACAAGTAGATGTACTCATTTAAGTCATCATGCAATATTAGCTGTCTATATTACTTTTTGCCTCTATCATAGTATTCTGCACTTGAGCTACCTTACTTCCTGACTTGCTTCTCAAGGAGATCCTTCTAATGGCTAGGTTGGTGGTAAAAGCAAAGTGGAAGAATTTTCCATGTTACAGAACCCAGAAAAAAAAAATTAACCTTCCAAATCTCAAGAAAAAATTGGCGAGCCAGTAAATTTACAACTGCTTATAGATTAAAAACCAAATAAATAATATAGGTTTTAATGCCACACAGTGCTGCTTCAAAGAGAAAATAAATGAATGAATTTTAAAATGAGTGGGAAAGAAGAAAGGGAGCAAGGAAGGAAAGAAGGAAAAAGGGAAAGGATTATATCAATAAGTAGATCTTGGCAATATTATAAATAAATATCTAACCTAATCCAAAACCCAGCTTTGGGTTAGAAAGGAAAAACTCCTTAGAAAAGCATAACTGGATAGACCCATATGTGATTTCCTCTTCCATAATCTTTTTTTATTTTGCTTTATGTACACATAGTATGTGTGCCAAGAACAAACAGTGGAGCTTTTGCTGTTCAGTACCTTTGGACCATCAATATATAATTGTCTGTAGAAGCTCCTACTCTAAGATGCAGTTTTAAGCACAGTCACCAATATTTACGTGTGTGAAACCTTAGGTAAATGTTACACTGTGACGAATTTAACAACAGCTTAGCTGGTCAAAATTTATAGATTTATTTCCATTTCAAGTAAAAAAGATTTATATACCAATAGGCTTAGGGAGTCATCTCCTGATTTATATGTTCACAAATAATAGGAAGATGACATAATCCTGTTGATCTAAAGACTGGCTTCACGAGTAACATTACAATTTCATAAACTGGAATCAGGTGTTTTGACCCTCTCTGGTAAAGTAGGGCAACAGTTGTACTCTCTTCGCTGTGGGAAGGATAGCTACTCTGTGTGCTAGCTTCCCGAATTAACCAGATTAATGTTAGAAAAGGAAAGTTCTAGAGCCTTTGAAGAAGTTTCTGATACTGGACTTCATTTCCAAATGCAAAAATGGGTCTTTCTGCTGCTTATCATATCTTTTTCAATTACAAGAAACATGTCATGAATTCGAGGTGCTCATGAATTCAGCGGACTTGCAACAGTATTAGCCTTAGTTATACAAGTTTAACCTACTTGCAACATTGGTAACCTTGGTTATGCAAGAAGTTTAACCTGGAACTTTATAACAATGTCAATATGGATACATTTTTAACAGAACTCAAAGATTCTAAGGAGTAGAAGGAGTTACCCAATGTCTTTGATACTTTTAGGATATCTTTGGAAATGGCCACCCCCATCCACAGGAATATAGGAGTAGATTCCTGGCAATTTTGGTTTTTCCATATGTTCCCTCAACACATACATCTCTGGCCATACCAACTAGACCACAAGTAGATTCATTATCCTAATTGACTAATTTGATTCTTATTCCTGAGAATTTAAAATTAAATCTGAAGGAAGACCATATTAGTTTGTCTTTTCCCAGTGAATCCGTATCCTACTAACTAGGGACTATGTCACAATCATATTCTGCTTTGAGTACTGTGTGGTAGACAGAAGTTAGTCTTCGGGGAGAAAAAAATAAGTATACATACAGAGAGGAGCAGAGATGAAACAGACATTATTCCCTGGACTCCATTGCACAGTTTCAGGCCCTTCCTTTGGCCTGCACGCTAAACTTTGAGTTCCATGAGACACCCTGTATCTTTATATAAAATTACCTTTCTTTTTGCTAAAGTAAACTCCAGGAGGCTCCTGTTACAGTAGCCATCATAAAAACAGTTTAATGAGCATTTGTGAACATGCTCAAAATAATTTAAAAAAATAGAAATTCTCAGCAAAGATATGGAAAATATGTAGAAGAACCAAATGAAAATTTTAGAACTAAAAAATATAATAACCAAAATAAAAAGCTCAATGGGTGGACTCAACAAAAGAATGGAAAGGACAGAGAAAATAATTAGTGGACTGGGAGATATAACAATGGAAATTACCCAATCTAAGCAACAGAGAGCAAATAGAGTAAAAAAGAGAGAGAGAGAGAGCCTCAAGGCCAGATTCAAGAAGCCTAAAAGAGCCTTCAATAGGATAAACCTGAGGAGACCCAAATCAAGAGATATTATAGTCAAACTTCTAAAAACTAAAGAGAAAGAAAAAATATAATTGGAATGTAACCAGTATATAATTGCAAGAGGGGAAAAAAAAAAAACCAATTTAAATGCCAGTGGATTTCTTATCAGAAACCATAGAGACCAGAAGAAAGCGGTGTAACAATTTTAAGTGCTGAAAGGAAAGAACTGTCAACCCAGAATCCTATATCCAGTGAAAATATCCTTTGAGAATAAAGGAAAAATGAAGGCATTCTCAGATGAAGAGAAACTAAGAGAATTTCACTAGCAGACATATCTTTTAAAATGGCAAAAAGAAGTTGGAAGTTCTTTAAAAAGAAAGAATTTTTAAAAAGGAATCTTGGAATATCGGAAAGGAAGAATGAACATTGTAAGCAAAAATATCAGTAAGTACATTAGATTTTCTTTTTCCTCTTGAGTTTTCTAAATTCTGTTGATAATTGCAGCAAAAATTTATAACATGGTCTGATGTGGGTCTCAATGTATGTAGAGAAAATATTAAAAATTATAATATAAACAGATTAACAAAGAAACAGAAATATGTGAAGAAAAACTGATAGAACTGAAAGAAGAAATAGATAAATCCATTAATTAGTAATGGAGATTTCAATATCTATCTTTTAATAATAGATAGAACAAACTAGACAGAAAATCAACAAAGATATAGAAAAACTGAACAATGGCATCGACCAACAAGATATAATCAACACTTATAGAACATATCACCTAACAGCACAGGATACACAGTCTTTTCAACTGCCCATGGAACATATAGCAAAATAGACCATATCCTGGGCCATATAACAAATCTCAACAAATTTTAAAGAGTATGTTTTCTAATCGCAATGGAATCAAACTAGAAATTAATAACAGAAAATTCCTGAAACAGTTTGAAACTAATGTACTTCTGAATAATCCATGGGTCAAAGAGTAAGACTCAAGGGAAAGAAAAATGCATTGAAATAAATGAAAATGAAAATACAACTTACAAAAATTTTCAGGACACAGCTAAAGTAGTGCTGAGAGGGAAATTTACAGAACTAAATACATATATTAGAATAGAGAAAAAGTCACAAATTAATCATTTAGATCCCCATCTTAAGAAGCTATAAAAAGAAGAGCAAAATAAACCCAAAGCAACAGAAGTGAGAAGTTTTAAAGGGCAGAAATCAATGAAATTGAGAACAGAAAAAAAAAGAGAAAATCAATGAAACCAAGAGCTTGTTCATTGGAAAGATAATTAAAGTGACAATCTCTAGTGAGACTGACAAAAAAAGAAAGATGATCCAAAGTACAATATCAGAAATAAAACATGATATATCACTACAGACCCTGCAGTTATCAAAGTGATAATAATGGAATGCTACAAACAACTCTACACATGTACATTTGATGACTTATATGAAGACCAATTCCTCAAAAAGTACAAACTACCCCAACTCACCTAATACAAAATAGATCCATTTTAATAGCCCTGTAATTATTAAGGAAATAATACAGTACGAATAAGTACCAAAAAAAATGTAGACCAATATCCCTCATTTATACAGATGCAAAAATTTTAAACAAAATATTAGCAAATAAAATTAAGCAGTATGTTAAAAAAAATCATATACCATGACCAAGTGGAGTTTATTTCAGGGACACAAGGCTGTTTTAATATTTGAGAAATCAATGTAATCCACCATATTAACAGACTAAAGGACAAAATTCACACAATCATATCTAACAATGCAGAAAAGCATTTGACAAAATTCAGCACCTATCCATGCTATAAAACTCTTAAGAAAAATAGGAATAAGCTTCACATTTTCCCCCAAGTTTATTTTTTAAATCCACATAAAATCCTACAGCTAGTATTACACTTTATATGAAAGACTGAATGCTCTCCCCCTAAGATTAGGTGCAAAGCAAGGATGTCCACCCTCACTACTCTTGTTCACCTTAGTGTTATAAATTCTAGCCAGGGCATTTAGGCAAGAAAAGGAAATAAAAGGCATATAGAGTGGAAAGAAAGAAACAAAACAGTTCTTATTTATAAAAGACATAATTGCCTACATAGAACATCTCAAGAAATCTACCCAAAAAAAAAAAAAAAACTCTTTTACAACTAATTAATGCATTTAACAAGGTTGCAAGATTACAAGATGAACACACAAAATCCATTGTATTTCTATATACCTGCAATGAATACAAGGACACAAATTAAAAATTCAATAATATTTATAATTACTCAAAAAAGAAACATTTAGGTTTAAAAGTAACAAAACATGTACAGGACGTGTGTGCCGAAAACTATAAAATACTGATGTAAGAAATCGAAGAATATCTAAATACATAGAGAGACATACTATGTTCATGGATTGGAAGATTCAACATGGTAAAAATGTCAATTTTCTCCAGTTTAATGCAATTCCTATAAAAATTTTAGCAAGATTTTCTGTAGATATAGACAACATTACTTCATAAAATGTCTATGAAAAGGCAAAGAAACTAGAATAGCTAAACAATTTTCAAAAAGAAAAGTGAGAGAAATCAGTCTACCAAATTTCAAGATTTACATAGCTACATAAAACTGTGTCATCTTCGTGGAGGGATAGACACACAGTTCAATGGAACACAATGGAGAATCCAGAAATAGACCCACAATTATATGCTCAACTGATTTGTTTGTTTATATGTATATATACATAAAATTATATACTATATACATTGATATATAAAGGTATATATGTGAATATAAATAAATTATATATAAAACATTGTGGTAAAGCATATGAAGCATAAAAATAACCATTTTAATCATTTTTAAGTGTACAATTCAGGAGCATTGATTATATTTACAACATTGTGTATCACTACTATCTATTTCCAAAACATTTTCATCACCCCAAAGAGCAATGACACCCCATTCTCTGCTCTATCTACTTTTTGTCTCTATGTGTTTGCTTTTTCTAGATATATCTTATAGGAGGAATCATGCAATATTTGTCTTTTTGCGTCTGGCTTATTTTACTTAGCATAGTGTTTTCAAGGTTCATCTATGATCAGGTATGTGTCAGAACTGCATTTCTTTTTATGGCTGAATAATATTCCATAACTCTACATTTTGTTTACTCATTCTCTGTTGATAGGCCTTTGGGTTTCCACCTTTTGGCTACTATGAATAATGTTGCAATTAACATCAGTATACAAATAACTGAGTCCTGGTTTTCCATTCTTTGGGGTATGTACTGAGGAGTGGAATCACTGGGCCATATGGTAATTGTATGTTTAACTTTTCAAGGGACTACTTTTCAAACTGTTTTTCACAGCAGCTGAACAATTTTACACTCACACCAGTAATGTACAAGAGTTCCACTTTCTCTATATTCTCACCATTTTTGTTTTGTTTTTTTAAATTATAGCAATCCTAGAAGGTGTGAAGTAGTATCTCATTATGGTTTTTATTGCATTTCCTTAGTGACTAATGATGTAGAACTAATGAGTAGTGTTAATAAATGAATGAATGTACAAAGGGACTTACTATTTAACAAAAGGTTTTTGTCATAAGAGGATAAATCATACTTCTAGTTTATATTATTATTGAATTAAGAACAAGAGCATCAATGTTAGTCTTAATTATACATAAATCTTCCTTTCTTTTTTTGTAAATGACATAGTTAGATAATTAAGGAAACTTGGAAATGGTATAGATATTAGATGTTCTCAATGAAATACTTTTATTTTATTATTTTTAAATTTTATTTATTTTTTTATTTTATTAAAGATCATATGGAATGGCAACTATGTCAAACAAATCCCCTTTGTTGAGAAGCATGATAAGTTTTGGGAGTGAAAAACCTGAGATTTTCTTTAAGACAGACCCACTCTCCAAAAAAAAGAGTACATGTGTTGAGGTTGGGAGCAAATGAATCAAGGACAAAGTGTTGATGGCATTAATCAGGGTAACTGAAGAAAGAGATAGCAACATCTCTAGGTTTGAAGGGGAAAGAGGAGGGGCAGCTTTAGGTGGAGGTGGAGAACTCTGTAAGAAGGCACAGGAGCTGTGTAACAGGAGCTGCCAGTCAGGATGTAAGGAAAAGACCCTCACCTCACTCACTCTTTCTGCCTTTGGTCTTCCGTTACTGGGTCTTCCTGTGGGCAAATCCATCCAGAAGCTGGAAAAATAAGGAACCCTTGTCCATGAAGATCCACCTCACAGAGTCGAACAGGAGAAACAAACATCCAGAGGGGTGTGGACCTAGCGGGCCTGGGTCATTGCGATTTTGCGTATATGGGAGACTTATGATTAATAGCTTTGTGAAGAAAAAGGAATATGCATTTTCTGCTTTGGGGTGAGAAAGATTAATATATAGTTTTTAGATCAAGTGTATTAACTGCATTATTCAAATCTTTATTTTTACTTCTTTCTGAAAATTTGATACTTTGAATTCCAAAAAATGTGTTAAAATCTCTTACTTATATTTTTAGAATTATAAATTCCTTTTTGTTCTTTATAGTTTTTGTTTTAAATTATTTGAACCTATAAGTTTTCATGAATAATACACTTCTTGATCCATTGTTCTTTTTATTGATATGAAATATTACTTGCTCTCTTAAGGCTTTTGCATGAATTCTATTTGTCTGGCATTAGCTATATTTGCTTTTTCGTTAGTATTTGTTTTGAAAATTTTTTCCATTTATTTATTTTTGACATTTCTCTTTGTTTTGTTTCAAGTGTGTGTGTCTTAAACAGGACATAGTGAGATTCTTTTCCTTTTTTTAAACCCAAACTGAGCATCTCTTGTCTTTTAATAGGTGAATCTTATCCCTTCACGGTAGTTGTGATGACTATGTTACCAAATACCCTTTTTGTAATATGCAATCTTGTTTACTCATGTTTATAGATAAACATGGTGACTATAGTCATCATGGTGACTATAGATTGTCTCTTTTAACAGAATATTGTTAACTAATGTGTAGTGATTTTTGTCTCTTCCTTTCTACATGCTAGGCCATGCCCACTTTGGGAAATGAGCTATGCCACAAAATGAATTAGAGCTCTGTCATTGTACAGTGAGGGGCTTATTTGAACAGGCACAGGCAGCCTGTGACTTCAGTATTCTCTACATAAATAGGGCTCATTAGGCCTAAAAGCAAACCCTGAGGAAACTATGAGTCATTTTTATTTTAAATTGTCATACATAATAGTGTAACATAATATATTTTTAATTATTAAGCATGTGATTTGTGATAACATAATGTACTAATAAAGCACCACCTAGAAATCATCCATGGTGCTAAAAATTCAACCATCACATCATAAAATCCCAACAAGCAATATTAAAAAGTTGTCTAAACCACACACACGCACAAGCTTGAAATTTCCCCCTCCAAAGGAAAACTGAAAGTAGGTTGCCATTCTAACCTCAGAAGGCCTCAATATTCTTCCATTGATTCATGGTAAGGAGAGAGGGCTGGGGGAAGATATTATCCTCCTCACCTCCTCCCCACAGGGCAAGCCTTAGGACTTTTATACTAGTTATATGAGAGGCCAGAGGCCATACAAGAATAGATACTTTTCCAGTCATTCCTCTCTTATAAATTATGCCCTTTCCTCAGAATTCAAGGTGAATAGACATAAATCTATATATTAGACTATTTGTATCATGTCAAGCAAATTAATTGTTTTCCTGTTTACCTTTTATTCTCAAACTAACCTTTATCCCCAATATTAATTAATAGTTAACATTTCGGGATATTTAGCACATAGCATGTGCTCAATAATTATTTATTGGATGAGTGAATGAATGATTTAAGCAAAGAATGTTATCTTAAGCCTCTCTCACCTCAGTCAGTGAAAGCTAAATGCAATTTAAATATTTGTTTCCCTACCAAAAGCCAAGCTGTTCAAATAATTAGCCTCGAGAATGCCAATTCAAGAAAAAGTAAATCAATTTGTGAATTATTCTGTCTGGGCGTGACATTAGCCTGACTAGGAGTCCCCAAAGGAAGGAAGCACTCTTTCAAACGTTATCTGATGAAACATTCTGATGCATTCTGATATTTTCAAAACGACTAAATTAAATACACCAAAAAGCTTTTGCCACACTGGTGTGAAGAGAGAGAATAATACTCCGATAAAGCCTGTTAAATATCGGATTTTAATGTATGAAGTTTGGGATTGGGGATGTGATTTATTCCAGATCAGATCTGAGTCAATGTAATAAATAGCCATGCTATAATGGAGCTCTACTAAATTTAAAACAATAAAACATTTTGGAAGAACTGTCAGATGAAAGTCAAAACATTCAAACTGAAGAAAATTGCCCCATAAGTTTAATTTATATTTATAGATTTAACAACATGGCACTGGGTAAGTAACTTTGTCCACTGTTGGGATTTATTCTGGTATTTAAGAAACAGCCACAAGAAATGAGTTTCTGTATTGGTGAGTACTGTATGTTAAACCATATCAAAATCTCTTCCTTCACGCAGGGTATGGCCTGGAAGTAAACGTTTATTATGTCAAACTGTTAATTCTCGTTAATGCATGTAATAGAGTCAGGATCAGCTCACGGGGGCATGAAATGCAAATAACCTAGCCAAATGAAAATCCTTCTGAGCAGCAGTAGCAAATGATCCCACTGCGGTGAGCGGAAGAGAACCTGCAGTCTGTCAAAAGGTGGGACAGGAGGTCTTCAGGGCAGGATGCAGCCCAGGTCTGGACCGCGAGATCCGGGGGACCCACGTCATGGTACGTGTTTTATCCTCCTCGCCCCCTGGTGGCCTCCACTCTTTTCTTGCTGGTCCTTCCTCTCTGTTCTCTAGAGTCCCCGCCTCTCCTTCCCCAAGTGACTACACCTGTCACCCTCATTCTTCCATCGCCCCAACCCACTATTCTGCCACTCCCGGTGTCCCTATCTTCCCCAAGAATCCTGGTGGCACCCTTCTTTTCCCCTGCCAGTCCTGCTGCGCCTTTCTCTTATTCACAGCTTTGGATTAGGCTGGCTGTCCCTCCTGGCAGTAGTCCCCAGAGCGCATCCCTTTCACTAGTTGGTCTGAGTCTTCTGCGCCTTCTTTTCCTCAGCCGCCTCGGGCCTCCACTTCGGGTGATGTCTGGGGACCGAGCAATTTAGGCCTGTGTGGTCGGACCTCAGCCTTGGCCAGTGAGCCTGTCTGATGGCTGCTGAGATCTAAAGCCTCGACCCACATTGCCGACAAGCCTCCTCCCTCACCAGGGTAGAAAGCATCTGTCTGACCACATGCTCTTCCTCTTAACGTTCCCAACGGACTAATTTATAAATGTCTTGATCTCAGGTAGTGGAGGTTTTTAGGCTTGAGACATCCCGTTTAGGATAAATGCAGTTTATCATCTAATGTTCAGTGTCTCAAAGTTATTAAGTTTATGTTTTGAGCAAGCCAAACTCCATACAGCCAGGCATGACCTTGTTTTTTATATCATTAAAAAGCAACCTAGATAAATGCTGATGAGAATGTGGAGAAAAGGGAATTCTTGTACATTGTTAATTGGAATGTAAACTGGTTCAGCCACTATGGAAATCGGTATGGAGATTCTTCAAGAAATTCAAAATAGAAATACCATAGGCTCCAGCAATCCCACTTCTGAATATATAGCCAAAGGAAGAGATATATTTACGTCCATGGCTATTGCAACATTATTCACAACAGCCAAGGTATAGAAACAACCTAAGTGTACAACTATGGATGAATGCATCAAGAAAACACATAAATATATACACATATATATTATTCTGCCTTTAAAAAGAAGGAAATCCTGTCATTTGTGACATGATGAACCTGGATGGCATTACGCCAAGTGAAACAAGCCAGACAGAGAAAAACAAATATTTATGGTGTCGCTTATACATGGAATCTAAAAAACAAAACAAAGCAAAACAAAAAACCTCAAACTCATAGAAACAGAGAGTAGAAAAGAGGTCGCCAGGGACTAGGGGTGGGGAAATATGGAGAAGTTGGTAAAAAGGTAGAAATTTTCAGTTATAAGATGAATAAGATCTGAAGATTTGGCCTATAATATGGCGATTATAGTAGATAACGCTGTATTGTATAATTGAAGTTTGCTAAGAGAGTAGAAAAATGTACTCAGAAAAAAAGTAAATATGCAAGGCAATGGAGGTGTTAACTTGATGGATGGAATCCTTTCACAATGTATACATGTCAAATCATCATGTCGTACACTTTAAATATCTTATAATTTTGTCAATTACACTTCAATAAAGCTGGAGAAGATATCACAGAATCTAAAAAAAAAAATAAAGCAAACACCAATTTGAACTTGTGAATAATTGACTTGAACTTGTGAATAATTGACTTAGCACTAGACATTATGCATATCACTCATTCATAATGTAGTACTGATGAAATATATAGAATACTAAAGTGGTGATTAGTGTAATTAACAGTGGTTCCACCTAAATAATCATAAATTATGCGTCAAATTGAGAGACATATACTGCCACTAAAAGTATAGTGACATATGAGAAAAGCAGAACATAAGTTTTATTTATTAAACATAATCATAATAAAAAATGGATGCGAATATAAATGGAGATTGTAGAAAGATACAGGACTCAGACTAGAAAATCAGACTTCTCTTACAGGAGTTCGAGCCTGATTCATCCCTTTAGGGTGCCCTGGAGATGGCTAGGGTTCTTTTGGTTCCTGCCCTGAGTTCTGGTTAGGCAGGGTTTTCCTCTGTGAGCTTCTCTATGTCCATTAAAGAGTTTGCCGCAATAAGAAAGAGTCCTCCAAATATAGCAATTTAAATGAGATAGAAGTTTATTTCTTATGAAATAGTCCAGAAGTAGGAGTGGCCTAGGCTGGAAGGGTGTCTCAGCTCCATTAAGTCATCCAGGGACCCTGGTTTCTTTCCTCTTGATGCTCCGCCACACCCTACGATATTTTACTCATTTGCATGGTGAAAGCTGGTGCACTGCTGTGAGTCTGCCCTGGCACCATCTAGCTTTGGGGAAGAGCAAAAGAACAGAAGTGGAAGACAACTGATTTACTTTTAAGAAAATGATACAAAGGCTGTACATATCATTTTTATTCATATTCCTTTGGTGAGAATTTGACCACACTTGGCTGTAAGAGAAACTGGAAAATGTGGTCTGTAATTGGGGCCTCATGTGTCCAACTAAAATTTATTAATGTAGTAAAAGAGAACAGACTTTAAGGATCATATATCATTCTGCCATTTCTGTCCTATTAATTCCTTCTTAAGAGGAGTTTGTTTACTTCGGTTTACAGACAGTCCTTATTGCTTGCAATCAAAGTACCCTAACGGATGCCTCATTCTTGAGACCCCAGTTTAAATGACACTTCCTCAAGGACTCCTTACTTGATTATTTTCTCTAAAGTTGGTCTCCTCCTCCCTCCTTCCTGCCTCCATTGTTTTTACCTTAGCACTTTGTCTCCTTTATGGTCCTTATCATAGCTTGTAATTATAATTTTTTCTGTTTTTGTTTGTCTCTCCCACATGTCTCTTCTTCATCACCACATCTCCATCACCTAGCACAGTGCCTGGCATTGGACAGACAAAAAATATTTCATGGTAAATGAATAAAATAGTGGTCAAGGATGAATTAGAGAGTTCTGAAGTAACCAACTAAATATATTGGTAGAGAGAGAAAATATAGGAAGTTAGGTAACCTTGGAAGAAGTGATCAGTTTTCTTTACACATGTTGAATTTGAAGTTTTTAATAATTTCAAGAAGACATTCGGTAGACAGCTAAAAATTTGCATCTGTAGCTCTGGAAAACGCATCAGATTAGAGCTATATAGATTTGAGAGCCTTCAGCATTGATGAGATCACTCATGAAGAGCATGAGAACAGAAGGTTTAGGAGGGAATTACAAGGAAATAGAGATGGGATGGGCGTGCAGATGATTGATGGAAAAATTTTGACCCACTTAGTTTGAGATAGGGACATCCGAATTGCCCTTCCTTGAAGATGTAAAGATAAACTTAGAGAAGGGGTGAGTAGCAAGAAGTTGAAAGAGTTTTTTCTGGTGGCCTTTAATTTATGTATGAAGGGAGCAAAGTTATCTGCTTCAAGGCAAGAGGTGCAGGAGAAAGTTTAGATTAGTTTCTGAGAGAAAAGGAGTACGGGAAAGATTGCTGATAGGAGACAAATAAAGTCAGCTGATCGCAGATCTGTAATGGTTAAAAATTCTTTTTTCCTTCCTCTATCCCTTCCTAAACTTGTTCCAAAAACGACCTCAGGTTGCCAAATCCTAATTCTTGTACCAGTCTACCCAGGCACTAGATTTTTCTCCAAAAAGAACACACAACGAACAGGCGAGGCAAGCGAAAACAAACGGTTCCCCCAGGCTCTCTACGTTCCAATAGTGAAGACTGAGCTAGCCCCCAATCACTTTTGCTGACCCCTAAACTCCGCTACCAGGGATTATACTCCTTCGCACAGCGAAGGCACTTCTTAAATCCTTGCTGTGGACCCTGAGAGATTTAGGGACAGATGGTTCCCTCGTAAATAACGTCCCCCATAAGATGGAGCACGTATTTAAAGACTGATGAAGGAAGGCAATGTCGACGAACTAGGTTATTGCGTTTCCCTTACCGTTCGGTAAGTGTCCAGACACCTTATCTGCGAGCATGAAGCGCATGCTGACCAATTTCTGTTATAGAAGAACACGAGTTCGGAGCAAAACACCAAAAGTGGCAGACACAACGTCAGCAGCATTCCACCTTCGCTATCTAATAAGGAAAGACCTCTAAACAGCCCCGAGGTTATGCTGACTCTGCCTCCAGACCGCTTCAGGCTGGGCATGTTTATTCCGCTAGAACCCAGACTTCGCTCCGCCCCTGCGTGACGTCACCACAGCTCAGCCTCTAGTGCGTTTTCGCGCCGCCTCCGTCCGCCGGGCGCGGTGGCGCGCGCCTGTAGTCCCAGCTACTCGGGAGGCTGAGGCAGGAGGATCGCTTGAGCCCAGGAGTTCTGGGCTGTAGTGCGCTATGCCGATCGGGTGTCCGCACTAAGTTCGGCATCAATATGGTGACCTCCCGGGAGCGGGGGACCACCAGGTTGCCTAAGGAGGGGTGAACCGGCCCAGGTCGGAAACGGAGCAGGTCAAAACTCCCGTGCTGATCAGTAGTGGGATCGCGCCTGTGAATAGCCACTGCACTCCAGCCTGGGCAACATAGCGAGACCCCGTCTCTTTTGAACCCCAACCTGACTTAAAGGAAATCTTGCGCCTCCGACATTCTATCTCCCAACAGAGTAATGAAAGTTTGCCCCTTTCCAAATTCAAACTTTCGCACACTCAGGAGTTTACTGATATTCATTACCGACTCTTCCCACTACCTACTTTTGTCTCATCTTTTCTTTATCAGTTAAAGCTCACGGAATAACAGGATACTCGGGAACTTATAGCCACCTCATCGCTGACCCCTACTGGAGCGTTGTCAAAACGTCTCTGAAAAAAGCTGTTATCACGCTCGGAGCCAACAGGTGATGCTCGTGAACTCATATCTTGTTTGAGAAAACGGTTGCCGGACAACTAACTGCAAAAACACAACTCTGACTCCAAAATTCCCAAGTTCTTCCCAGAACGGTCCGGTCTGCTGCTCCGTTAGCACCATTTCCTTTACCTGACCGGACCTTGCCTTCCCACCTACTGCCACAGGATGCCACCTTTTTCCACCACGGTCCTGTCAAGGTTTTTGCTTTTAAATGTCGCAGATGTAAGCTCAGGCTAATTAACAATCTTTCTCCCAAATCCTTAAATTCTACACATTTACGGATAGTGCTGACCTTCCGACTGGCCCCGGCTACTCCTTCCTTGTAGGAGGAAAACAACCTAAGGGGAAACCAGATACCCTATGAACGCGGCTACCCTTGTCTCTCAGCTTGCCAACAACTAACGTAGGAGATGAAATTAAAATGCGGGGAGCTTGGAGTTCCTGGTAGGGCTGGGTCTTGAACCCAGTGTTGAAGAAAGTAACACCTCAGTGCCCTTTGCTGAACCATATTGAGCAAGTCTTG
>NW_006442512.1:6025852-6027908 GCF_000325575.1 Pteropus alecto
GTGTGTGTGTGTGTGTGTGTGTGTGTGTGTGTGTGTGTGTGTGTGTGTGTGTGTGTGTGTGTGTGTGTGTTAAGTAAATAACATATGAAAGAGAGAATCGTCAGTTCATGGTGATCGTGATAGTAATTCCATATTTATGAAAGAACTATCGTAGAAAGTTCCCGTTTAAATTCAGGCATTCTAGGGGTAATGGAAATTGATCACAGGTTTACATCAGTCTTGACATTATTCTGATAATCTAATGGGAATTTAAAGACGCCAAGCATATATTTTCACTACCTGTAAAGTGAAGAGGAAAGGGGACAATGTAGTAAGCTTTTCATAAAGCTAATTGTCTTCAGTTTTTTGTTCCATTTGAACAAACGACTATTTTTTTAAAAGCCAATATCTTCCCCATATTTGCTTCTTGGGTCTGCCTCTACAACTATGCGGAATAAGTCTTATTTTAAATCTTCAGGACAGCTTTTCAAGAATTTAAGTCATCTCCAAATCAATATATTTTCACTAAATGGAAATATGTGGACATGCCTTTTACTTTTTTAACCTTTACCCCATTCCATCCAAAATATAGGAGGCGAAATACTTTTGGTATGTCTCATGTCTTTCCACTAAACAGAGCCCTGAATTTGGCTTAAGGATGACTTAGCTATGGAGGTAAGGATTGCATTTGAGTAGCTGCCTCTGCTACCTCTGGGATTCCTGCCCACCTTCAGTCTTTCCCACCACCTTTGGAAGAACTCAACTTTGTGGAACTGAGGTGTAGTGGGCAGAATAATGCTGTCTCCCCCCAAAGATGTGCACATCCTAATGCCTGGGATCTTTGATACCTACTTTACATGATAAAAAGAGATTACAGATGTGAGTAAATTAAGGTTCTTGAGATGGGGAGATTATCCCAGTGGGCACAATGTAGTTACAATGATCCTTATAAAAGAGAGGTAAAGGGTCAGAATCAGAGAAGGAGATGTGTCCTGGAAACAGAGAATGGAGTCATGCAAGGTCACCAACCAAGGAATGTGGACAGCTTCTGGAAGCTGGAAAAAGCAAGGAGACATTTTCTCCCCTAGAGCCTCCAAAAAAGAATGTAGTCCTGCTGACACATTTGGAACTTCCTGGCCTTCATAACTATAAAATAATAAATTTGTGTTGCTTAAGCCACTGAATTTGTGGTAATTTGTTACAGTAGCAGTAGAAAATGCATATATGAGAGTTTCAAGGTTAGTCTGTGCCTCAAAAAACTCCAGGAGGTTGGAAAGGAATCATATCAGTAACTCTTTTTTAACATGGCTGTACTTTTTAAAAAACTTTTCAAAATAAACATATTTTCAGGGTCAATACTTTTCTACTTTTGCATGTGTTTCTTTTTTTAATTTAAATAAATTTAAATTAAATTTATTTAGACATCTATAATGTTCATAAAACGATCCCCCCAATTACTCCCACCCTTCCCTGACCCTCCACTTAGCCATCATATTAATGATAACTGCATTCCCTCTTCCATGCTCCCCATCCTCCTGCCCAACTATCAACTACTAATTCGTACTTCTTTAATCCTTCACCCCATTCTCCCAGCACCCCAACCCCCCTCCCCCAAAAGTTCCAAGTTTAAGGTCTGCCTTTGCTGTTGAAATAACAGTTTAACCTGGATACTTCTATTCTTTCCTAAAATAATAATAATAATAATAATAGAATAGCTATTTACCAGACCTTATACCTAAACATTTTACACATATCAATGCATAATTCTTATAACTCCATGAGGGAAAAACTATTGTTATTTTCATTTTATAGACAAGGAGACTGAGGTACATGGAAGTATCTTGCTCAAATTCACAGTTAGTACCTGGTAAAGTCAAGATTAGAACCTAGGAATTCTTTTTTTTAATTTAGATTTATTGAGGTATAATTTACACACAGTAAAAATTACCCTTTTAGTTGTACAGTTTGGTAAGATTTGACAAACGTATATACACAATCAAGATATAGAACATTTTTATCACTTCAAAAGTTATCTTGTGCCTTTAGCAGTCAGTCCACTCCCCCACCCCCCCACCCC
>NW_006442512.1:6028968-6035944 GCF_000325575.1 Pteropus alecto
AAGTCGCCACAAGTCCCTTCTATTCGATGAATTTATTTTAAGAACACATGGCCCCAGTCAGAAGGATTTTGTTTAATCATTCGTTTCCTGGGGACACATCTCTATGGTTTGTCCTTTTTAATATAGTTCCTCTTATTTCTCTTTCTTGTCTTATTGTTGTGGCTAAGACTTCCAATACAATGTTGAAGAGGAGTGGTGAACGTGGCCATCCTTGTCTTGTTCCTGATCTTAAGGAAAATGCTTTTAGCCTTTCCCCATTGAGTATGATGTTAGCTGTAGGTTTGTCATATATGGCTTTTATTATGTTGAGGTATGTTCCCTCCATTCCCACTTTGCTGAGAGTTTTTATCATAAATGGATGCTGGATTTTGTTGAATGCTTTTTCTGCATCTATTGATATGATCATATGGGTTTTATCTTTCAATTTGTTAATGTGGTATATCACATTAATTGATTTGCGAATATTGAACCAACCTTGCATCCCAGGAATAAATCCAACTTGATCATGGTGTGTGATATTTTTAATGTATTGCTGAATTCGGTTTGCTAATATTTTGTTGAGGATTTTGGCATCAATGTTCATAAGAGATACGGCCTATAGTTTTCTTTTTTTGTAATGTCTTTGCCTGGTTTTGGAATCAAGGGAATGGTGGCCTCATAAAAGGAGTTAGGGAGCCTTCCCTCTCCTTGAATTTTTTGAAATAGTTTGAGAAGGATAGGTGATAATTCTTTGAATGTTTGGTAAAATTCACCTATGAAGCCATCTGGTCCAGCACTTCTGTTTTTTGGGAAGTTTTTGATTACTGATTCTATTTCCTTGATGGTAATCAGTCGGTTCGGATTTTCTGTTTCTCATTTTCTCAGTCTTGAGAGATTGTATGTTTCTAGGAATGTATCTCTTTCTTCCAGATTGTCTAATATGTTGGTATATAATTGCTCGTAGTATTTTCTTATGATCCATTGTATTTCTGTGGAGTCCATGGTTATTTCTCCTCTTTCATTTCTGATTTTATTTATTTGAGTTCTCTCTTTTTTCCTTGAGTCTGGCTAAGGGTCTGTCAATTCTGTTTATCTTTTCAAAGAATCAGCTCTTGGTTTCATTAATCTTTTGTATTGTTTTTCTAGACTCTATTTCATTTATTTTGTGTGTTTCTTGAAACCATAATATTTTAAAAATTCATCTATCCATCCATCTATTCATTCATTCATTCATCTATTCATTTAAAAAATGTTTAAGTGCCAAATATTTACCAGACCCCACATTGATACTAGATAAGCAGAATAATATAGACAAGTCATTGCCTTTCTAGAGCTTCCAGCCTATGGAGGAGGGGGAGTAACAATCATTTTAAAATGAGCCATATAAGATATGATTTAGGGCAATTATACTTGCCCTACCAAGTATAATTATTTAGACTGCCTGAATGCCTGAAATCTTCAATAACAAAAACTCTTTTCTGAGTTAAAGCATGGTTTTCAGAAGGCCATTTTACAAATGCACTTTGTTTGGCATTTACTCAATATCATTAGAGAATGTCTATTTCAATCAACTATCCAATACTTGCTTATACTTTACAATTTCCTACAACATCCATGAAAGAAATTTAGTATATCATGAAGGTGACCATATTTTTTAAGCCTTTAATCGTGTTAATGGTAGATTATTTTTGACAAGCAGAGACTTTAAAGTTTTATGTATTCAAATTTCATTCTTATCTTTTATGGGTTTTGCTTTTGATGTTTTGCTTTGAAGGGTCTCACCCACCTCAAGTATATGAATATTAACATTAATGTTTACAACATTTTTATCTTTAAAGTACACGTCACTAATTTAAAAATAACACTTTGTCTCTCCAAAACAATTCTTTTTGTCCTTAACTCTACTTTGTTATATTTGTTTAATATTAGAATCCTTGCTTCCTTTAAAAAAATTTTTTTGCTTAAACTTACCTATCATTTATTTTACTTATTGTATAGTATATACTGAATGTTCATGTTCCCCAAAATTCATTTGTTGACACTTAATCCCCAATGTAATAGTATTTAGAAGTGATACTTTGGGAGGTGGTTAGATCATGAAAGAGTCTTCATGAATGGAATTAGACACCCCAGAGAGCTCCTTTACCACTTCTACCATGTGGAGACACGTCAAGAAGAAAGCTATTTATGAACCAGGAAGAAGGCCTTCATCAGACACCAGATCTGCTGGTACCTTGATCTTGGACTTCTCAACCTCCAGATTGTGAGACATAAATGTTTATTGTTTAAGCCACCCAATCTATGATATTTTTGTTACAGCAGCCTAAATGGGCTAAGACAGTGTATAACAAATTTAGCGTACTCCAAAACTTAGTGCTTTGAAATAACCATGATATTATGCTTTAAGGGTCAGGAATTTGGACAAAGTTCTGCTGGATAATTCTGCTCCAGGAGATATCGACTATGGTCACTTGGTGGTATTAAGCTGGTGGCTAGTCTAAGCTGGAGGGTTCAAGATGACTTAATTCACATGCCTGGTGCCTTGACAGTTTTGGCTATAAAACTGTACTCAGTAAGGCCCACCTCAGTCTCCACGTAGTCTCAAGTCTTCTCTGTGGTGGGTTGTAAGACTTATTGCATAGTGACTAAGGCTTCAAGAGACCAAGTTGGAAGCTAATAGTGCTCTTAAAGGCTAGAGCAAGAAATAGCACATCATCACTTCTGTCTGCTATACTTTTTTAATCAAAGCAGTCACAAGTTAGTCTAGATGCAAAGGTGGGAAGGGAACAGAACTTATCCTATGGACATTAAAGAATTTGTGGCCTTTTCTAATGCCCCACCACACCTTAACTTTTTGTTTTGTATTGTTTTGTTTACTTTTGTGAGATACGGAATACATAGGAAAGATATAAATGTAAAGTTTAAGTAATTTATAAAGTGAACAACTGTATAACTAATATCTAGAAATAGAACTTGCTAGCATCCTAGAAGTTTATACCCAAATAAACTTCCCTTTTAGACATAATCACTGCTTTGACTCTATGACATTATCTTGTTATTCTTTATGATTTTTGCCACCTGTGTATGCATCTCTAAATGGCTATTCCTTCTTTGAACAATCTTGACTGCTACGAAGTTTTTCTTTATATTAAGATTTGATTCATTTCCCTGAAACTGCTCTCATTAGTACTAGCTTTAACTCTTGGGATTACAGAATTTAACATCATTTCCACCCATCAGCACCTCAACCATTTCTCACATTGCATGGTTTCAATCTCATTTCACTTTTATGTTTGTCCAGTTTATATATCTTTCTTGAAAAGTATGATCCCCAGTACAGAACATAGTATTCTATCTCTGGTTTATCATCTAAGCATAGGACCGGAATATTTCAGCTCTCATTCTAGACCTTCTTCTATTGATAAGGTGAAATAGTGTTATTTGCCTAATGCTGAGTTTATAAGAGACTAAAATACCCAATAGAAAACAATGCCTGGGGCTCAATTAATGGCTTTTCAATAAATAAATGCATGAATAAACAATGCATGTAAAAATATGACAGACTGGACTATGGTGGAGTAGAGAATCCTAGGCTCTGCCTCTCTTAGGAGCAACAAATAAGTTGGCCAAAACAGTCAAAATCAACTTTTCCTAGAATCTAATAAAAAAAAAAAAAAGTACAACAACCAGGGAAATGTTTAATGAAGGGGAGAAACTGTGTAATTTCAGTACCAGAGCTCTGTGATATATTAATCTTCCCTGCTACCATTCCCCATTCTCTAGTTCTACAGCAGCCCTGAAAATGATAGTTCACATTCCTGTTGCAAGATGCTAGTAGCAGAATGAGCAGTACAGACATAATTCTCAAAGGACTGTAATTGAATGTTTCGACCTGTGTGGTAGCTCCCTAAGGGATCAGCTGAAGACTGCCTTTGTTTTGATATCATAGGGGCTTTTTCTCAGCATGGCAAGGCTCCATGAGCAGCATTTGTTAAAAGCACTTAAAGGCAAATAGATTAGCTGCTGCCACCTGAAGCAAGAGATAACAGTTGAAGCAAGAAAGAAATAGACCAAAAAGGCTAGAAAGAAAGAAGCTAGAGAAGGAGCTACTTGGGGAAAAAAGGCTATGAAAAGTTCTGGCATAGTCCAGAGAATATAGAAGCTCACACACATGCCTAGGGCAGAAGAAACACTCAGAAAAGATCAGAGAAGACCCTAAGTTCTCACATCTGCCTGACCTTCAGGGTCTGAGCAAGAAGGAAGTGAGAGCTAAGGCAGAGTTACAAACTGCCATACTAATGTTGAACAAGTGCCCCCAACATAGCCCAATCTGCAAAGTGAAAGAGTTCTTTTGTTTGTTTGTTTGGATGGTTCTAGCATTTAAGGAAATCTCTCTCAAACCAATAGTAAACCACATTAATCTAATGGAACAGAGACTTTGGTGGCCACAAACAATAAAGACTTAAAATTAGTTCAGAAGGAGAGGATTTGGGGAACATTGTAGAGTAGAAGCACCAAGAATCTGTCTCCCCAACTATACAACAATTACACTGGCGGAATCAGTTTGATGTAACTATTTTGGAATTGTGGGGTCTTTTGAAGATCCAACTTCCGAGGAAAGGATTGGATGGTAAAGTGTGGTTCATTTCTCTCCACTTCAGGTCTTAGCATAATAGCAGCTACCCATCTCCACCTCCTTGCTCCATGGCAGGCAGATGTGTACCTGTTCCTGGAGCAGATTGCACACTGCTTCCAGGAGACTGGACAAAACGGACTCGGTTTTCCAAATCACTCTTCTGATCACAGAGGTGTAGACAAAGAAGCAGATGGTCATTGTTGTCGCACCTCCCACTATTGTTGGAAGCCCCTGCCCCTTTCGACTGAAGTAACTTCCAGAGTATTAAATGAGCTAGCATCTCTTTTTCCCCTTCTCTTAATTTTTTTCTTTTTTCTCTTCAAGAGCCAGAAATTAAAGACTAGGACATTCAAAGCAACTGCGTATGAAGAAAATTATAAATTTCATCTTCAAAGATCTTAACTAGATATTTCTCCAAAGAAGATATTCAGATGTCCAATAAGTACATGAAAAGCTTCTCGACCTCACTGATCATTAGCGAAATTGAAATCAAAACTATAAGATATAACTTCATATCAACTAGAATGGCTAATAATAAAAATTAAAAAAAAAACAGAAAACAAGAAGTGTTGGTGAGGATGTAGAGAAATTGGAATGCTTGTGCACTGTTGGTGGAAATGTTAAATGGTACAACCATGTAGAAAACAGAAGGTGATTCCTCAAGAATTAAAAAATCAAATTATCATGTGATCCAACAATTCCACTTCTGGATATATGCCTAAAAGAATTTAAAGCAGGGTCTTGAAGAGATATTTGTACGCCCATGTTCATAGCAGCATTATTTATGATAGCTAAAATGTGGAAGCATCCTAAGTGTTCATTAATAGATAAATGGATAAACAAAATGTGGAATACGCATACAGTGGAATAATTTCAGCCTCAAAAAAATAAGAAAATTCTGACATATGCTACAGCATGAATGAGCCTTGTGGACATTATGCTAAATAAAATAAACCCAAAACACACATAAAAATACTGTGATTCCACTTATATGAGGTACTTAGAATTGTCAAAATCATAGAGACAATTGATTGGAGATTGCCAGGTGCTGGAAGAGGGAAAATTGGAGTTATTTTTTTAATGGGTATAGAGTTTCAGTTTTACAAGATGAAGAAAAGCTATGGAGATGGATGTTGGTAATGGTTGTACAACATTATGAATGTATTTAATACCGCTTAACAGTATACTTAAAATAATTAAGATGGTAAATATTCCATAATGTGTATTTTACCACAATAAAGAAATTGGAAAATGGGACTCTTGAGTCAAGATGTTATAGAAGGTACATGCTGTGCATGCCTCCTCTTGACTACACTAAAATTATAATGAAACTGTAGAGCAGAACAGAAGTCCTACAACTGGGGACATACATAAGTGGTCCCCTTGAAACTGGTAAGAAGGGCAGAGATGCAAAATGGCATCTGAGCACCACCCAGGGCTTCATCTGAGGAGGACACACCCAAAGGGTAGATTGGGCAGGCACCAGAGCCCTGCTAAAGTGAATTCCCTCTGTAAGGTTGGCCCCTCACCGTCCAATCCTCACAACCAATCAACCCAAGGGTCAATCCCTCCCGTCAATGTGAAAAGAGCAACTAAAGCTCAACTACAGCAGGAGGGCACCCAAAACCCACACAAGGGACACACCTTGAGCAGCTCACTCAGGTGACCAGGGAAGACTGTACCACTGAGCCCCACAGGACACCTACTATATAAGCCACTCTACTAAGACCAGGAGACATAGCAGTTCTATCTAATACATAGAAACAAACACAGGGAGGTAGCTAAAATGGGGAGACAAAGAAACAAGTCCCACATGAAAGTGTGCTGGTTGGAAAATTACTGCTTGGCTATCGCCCATGGGAACATAGGCTATCGCCCATGGGAACATAACATTCTAACAATAAGCTTTCTGCTTCTGTACCCCCCGCTTGCACAACCGACTTGTGGGTTGACAGTTAGTAAAAAGAAGAAAAATAGACTTGTGTGTTCAAACAGGATGAAGAATAGGGGTTTAGGGCTTAAAAACCCTGTACCTCTACATTTCAGGGTTGCTTAATTTTGGGTCTGCGTGCCCCTGGCAAACCCAGCTGGTTGAATAAATACTGTGTTTTCTATAACTCACTGATTTCTGGAGGTCCATGTGTCTATCGGGGGCTGGCGGCTACAACAAAAGTACAAGTATAATGGGGGACATTGCATACTATATCCTACAATAATGAATTCATTACTATATGGTAGGTTTAATTTAATCCTCTTAAACACACACCCAAATACTATATGTACCAATGCCAGGACAACTTAAATTCATATAAGAAATGATTCACAATTAATTATTGAGTAAGCCAGGAACTCAAAATACAA
>NW_006442512.1:6036974-6037611 GCF_000325575.1 Pteropus alecto
CCGGGTCTAATTTCCAACAGCTTTTAATTACCCCCTTCATGGAGGAAGAATATGGCCACATTTGGACTGAAACACAAAAGATATCTGCGGGAGGGAGGAGAGTTGAGGAAGCAGGGGAACAGACTGAGGAGGAATTTCCCTCCAGCCGCCCAGACGGGGGACACAATTCTCAGGCAGAGAGAACGGCATTAGATTGGTACCACCAGATTCTAATTGGGGGAATTAGGATGGCTGCTCATCAGCCAACTAACCTTCCTAAGGTAACCGAAGTAATACAGGGACCTCAGGAATCCCTTGGAGCATTTCTTGAATGAGGTGTACCGGGTATACACCCCCATTGGTCCTGAGGCCCGTGAGAACCAGCAGGCAATTAATATAGCCTTTGCTACTCAGGCAGCCCCCGATATCTAGTGTAAATTGCAAAAATTAGAAGGTTTTGTAGGGATGAACCTGTCCCAACTTGTTGAGATAGCCCAGAAGGTGTTCAACAACAGGGAGGCACCAGATGACCCCAAACGTATGGCTAAAATCCAAAGCTACTGTCATCAACCCAGTCAATCTGTTGCCAGACCCAGATCCCAAGACCCCCGTTCATGACTGCATAAATTTCACTGACGCTGTGTGTTCCCCGCAGCCC
>NW_006442512.1:6039731-6043203 GCF_000325575.1 Pteropus alecto
GGCTAGCCCCCAGGGGAACATAGGCTATCGCCCATGGGAACATAGGCTATCGCCCATGGGAATATAACATTCTAACAATAAGCTTTCTACTTCTGTACCCCCTGCTTGCACAACCGACCTGTGGGTTGACAGTTAGTAAAAAGAAGAAAAATAGACTTGTGTGTTCAAACAGGATGAAGAATGGAGTTTAGGGCTTAAAAACCCTGTACCCCTACATTGCGGGGCTGCTTAATTTGGGGTCTGCGTACCTCTGGCAGACCCAGCTGTCTGAATAAAGAGCGTGTTTCCTATAACTCACTGGTTTCTGGTGGTCTGTGTGACTATCAGGGGCTGGCAGCTACAACAAAAGGACAGAATGAGCTCCAGAAAAAGAACTCAGCAAAATGGAGACAAGCAATCTACCAAATGCAGAGTTCAAAATACTGGTTATAAAGATGTTCGATGAACTTAGGGGAAAAGTAGATGAACTCAGTTAGAATTTTAACAAAAAGATAGAAAACATAAAAATGAAAATGGAAAACATGAAAGAGAACCAGTCAGAAATGAAGAATACAACATCTGAGTTGAAGAGTACATTAGAGGGAATCAATAGAGTGGATGAAGTGATTTAGGGGGAGGGGTAGCAGAGGACACCTAATCACAACAGCAACAAGAAAAAAAAATCCAAAAAATGAAGATAGTTTAAGGAGCTTCTGGGACAACATCAAGCGTAACAACATTAACATCATAAGGGTACCAGAAGGAGAAGAGAAAGAGCAAGAAATTGAAAACCCATTTGAAATAATGATGGAAAACTTTCCTAACCTGGTGAAGAAAATAGACATACAACTCCAGAAAGCTCAAAGAGTCTCAAACAAGATGAACCCATAGGGGCCCATACCAAGACCCGTCATCACTAAAATGACAAAAGTTAAAGGTAAACAGAGAATCTTAAAAGCAGCAAGAGAAAAGCAATTAATTACCTACAAGGAGTTCCCATAAGACTGTCAGCTGATTTCTCAACATAATCTTTGCAAGCCAGAAGGTCCTGGCACAAAACATTCAAAGTGATAAAAAGCCAGGAGATGCAACCAAGATTACTCTACCTAGCAAAGCTATCATTTGGGAAAAAAGGAGAGATAAAAAGCTACCTAGAAAAGAAAAGTCTAAAGGAGTTCATCACCACCAAGCCAATATTACAGGAAATGTTGGAGGGACTTCTTTAAGAAGAAGAAAAAAATATGTATCAAAAATATGAATAAAGAATGGCAATAACTACATATCTATCAACAAGTACTTCAAATGAAAAATAATTAAATACTCCAATCAAAAGATAGGGTGCCTGAATGAATAAGAAAACAAGACCCTTACATGGGCTGCCTACAAGAGACTCACTTCAGATTAAAAGACACGCACAGATAAAAAGTAAAGAGATGGAAAAAGATTATTTCATGATGGACCTAGAGGGTAGTACGCTGAGTGGAGTAAGTCAGAGGAAGACAAATGCCATATAATTGCACATATACATGGAATCTAAAGAACAAAATAAACAGAAACAAACTCATAGATACAATTTGAGAGTTACCAGATGGAAGTGGGGTTAGGGGGGTTAGTGAAAAGTGGGAAAGGGGTTAAGGAGTATAAATTGGTAATTATAAAATAGTTATGGAGATTTAAAGTACAGCATAAGAAATATAGTCAGTAATATTTTAATAAATATGCATGAGGGAGAGGGGTACTAGATTTATTGGGGTGATCACTTTGTGAGTTATATAGATTTCTGATAACTATGCTATATGCCTGAAACTTATATAATATTCTGTGCCAACTGTAATTAAAAAATTAAAAATTTTTATTTAAAAGTTTAAAAAAAGACAAATTGAAAAGGAAGTAAAATTATCATTATTTGCAGATGACATGATACACATAGAGAGACCCCTAAAAATTCACCAGAAAACTATTAGAACTGATAAATGAATTCAGTAAAGTAGCAAGATACAAAATTAATATTAAAAAATCAGTTGCATTTTTATACACCAATAATCAACTATCAGGAAGAGAAATTTTAAAAAATCTCATTTACAATTGCATCAGGAAAAAAAACAAAACTAAGAATAAATTGAACCAAGGAGGGAAAAGACATATTCTCGGAAATTTATAAGATACTGAGAAAGAAATTGAAGAAGATACAAATAAATGGAAGGTTACATCATGCTCATGGTTTGGAAGAATTAACATCATTAAAATGTCCGTAGTACTCAAAGCAATCTACAGATTCAATGCAATCCCTATCAAAATGCCAATGACATTTTTCACAGAACTAGAGCAAGTAATTCTAAACTTTATATGGAACTATTTAAGACCCTGATACACAGTAATCTTGAGAAAGAAGTTGGAGATATAATGTTACCTGATACCAAACTATACTACAAAGCTATAGTAATCAAAACAACATGGTACTTGCATAAAAACAGACACAGATCAATGGAACAGAATAATTAGGCCTGAAATAACCCCATGCCTGTGCGGTAAATTAATCTATGACAAAGAGGGCAAGCATATACAATTGTGTAAACACAGCCTATTCAATAAATGATGTTGGAAAAATTGGATAAATACATGCAAAAAAAATGAAAGTAGACCACTTTATACAAGAATAAACTCAAAATTGATTAGAAGAAAACACAGGCAGTAAACTCTGACATTACTCTGAGTAATATTTTTTCTGATATATGTCCTCATGCAAGGGAAACAAAAGAAAAAATAAACAAATGGGACTATATCAAACTAAAAAGTTTTGCACAGCAAAGGATACCATCAACAAAATGAAAAGATAACCTACTGAATGGGAGGAGAAGATATTTGCTGGTGATACATACAATAAAGGATTAATATCCAAAATTTTGAAAGAACTCATACGACTTAACACCAAAAATAAAAAATCTAATTAAAAAATGGGCAAAGGACCTGAGCAGACATTTCTCCAAGGAGGACATACAGATGGACAATAGGTACATGAAAAGATGCTCAAAGTCACTAATCATCAGAGAAATGCAAATTAAAACCACAATAAGATATCACATCACTTCTTTAGCCAATTATCTGTTGTAGGACACTTCGGTTTGCAGTAAATACAGTAGAGGGGATTGCTGGATCATATGGTAGATCAATTCTTAGTTTCTTGAAGAACCTCCATACTATTTTCCATAGCGGCTGTTCCAATTTGCAGTCCCACCAGCAGTGTATGAGGGTACCTTTTTCTCTCTATATTCTCTAATACTTGTTATTACTTGTCCTGTTGATAATAGCTATTCTAACAGATGTGAGATGGTATCTCATTGTGGTTTTGATTTGCATTTCCCTAATAGCTAGTGATGTTGAACATCTTTTCAAATATTTGTTGGCCATTTGTATGTCCTCGAGGGAGAAGTGTCTGTTCAGGTCCTCTGCCTAATTTTTGATTGGATCGTTTGTTTTTTGTTGTTGTTGTTAC
>NW_006442512.1:6046369-6066285 GCF_000325575.1 Pteropus alecto
CAGAAAAAGAAGTGGAAAAAATAATTCCTTTTGCAATTGCAACAAAAAAAATAAAATACCTAGGAATAAATCTAACAAAACATGTGAAGGACCTATATGATGAAAACTATAAGACAGTATTAAAAGAAACTGAAGGAGATACAAACATAATTAAAATGACCTTATTACCTAAGGCATTATACATATTTAACACAATCTCTATCGAAATCCCATCGGCATTTTTTTAAAGAAATAGAACAAAAAATCATCAGATTCGTATGGAAGCACAAAAGACCTCAAATTGCCAAAGCCATCCTGAGAAAAAAGAACGAGGCTAGAGGCATCACTCTGCCCGACCTCAAATTATACTACAAAGCGACAGTAATCAAAATAGCATAGTATTGGCAGAAAAACAGACACATGGACCAGTGGAACAGAATTGAGAGTCCAGAAGTAAACTCATATTTATATGGGCAAATAATTTTCGACCAATAAGCCAAAAACATACAGTGGAGAAAGGAAAGCCTCTTCAATAAATGGTGCTGTGACAACTGGAAAGCCCTCTGCAAAAGAATGAAACTAGACTGCTATCTATCACCATATACCGAAATTGACTCAAATGGTTCAAAGACCTGAATATAAAACTCAAAACAATAAATTGCATAGAAGAAAACATAGGGACTAAACTCAAACACCTTGGACTTAAAGAGGATTTTATGAATTTGACCTAACAGGCAAGGAAAGTAAAAGCAAAAATAAACGAATAGGACTATATCAAACTAAAAAGCTTCTGCCGAGCAAAAGAAACCGTCAACAAAGTAGAGACAACCATCAGAATGAGAAAAGATCTTTGCACACAATGCCTCCGACAAGGGACTAATATACAAAATATACAAAGAACTCATACAACTCAATAACAACAACAAAAAAACAAATGATCTAATCAAAAAATGGTCAGAAGACCTAAACAGACACTTTTCCCAAGAAGACATACAAATGGCCAACACATATGAAAAGATGCTCAGCATCCTAGTGATTAGGGAAATGCAAATCAAAACCACAATGAGATAGCATCTCACACCTGTTAGAATAGATATAAGCAACAAAACAAGTAATAACAAGTGCTGGAGAGAATGTAGAGAAAACAGAACCCTCACACACTGCTTGAGAGACTGCAAATCGGAACAGTCACTATGGAAACAGTATGGAGGTTCCTCAAAAAAACTAAGAATTGATCTACCATATGATCCAGCAATCCCCTCTACTGTGTATTTACTCCAAAGACTTGAAAACCTATATCCGAAAAGATATTTGCACACTGATGTTCATAGATAGCAGCATTATTCACGGTGGCCAGGACATGGAAGCAACCGAAGTGTCCTACAATAGATAATTGGCTAAAGAAGTTGTGGTACATATATGCAATGGAATATTACTCAGCCATAAGAAGAGATGAAATACTGCCATTTGCAACGACTTGGATGGACCTCAAGATAATCATGCTAAGCGAAATAAGCCAGACAGAAAAAGTTGAAAACCACATGATATCACTTATGTGTGGGATGTACCTAAAAGCAACAAACAGGACAAACAAACAGAAACTCATGGACATGGACAATTGATAGTGGTTATCAGTGGGTAGGGAATGAGGGGGGAGGGGGAGGGTAGACGGGTAAAAGGAGTCTAACATGCAGTGACAGAAAGAAATCTAACTATGGGAGATGAACACACCATGCAATATACATATGCCTTACTGTTGAATTGTACACCTGATTCTTACTGTGTTTCATTAACCGATGTCACCATAATATAAATAAATAGATAGATAGATGGATGGATAGATAGATAGATAGATAGATAGATAAATAAATAAATAAGAAAACAGTATGGAAGTTCATCAAAAATTTAAAAATAGAACTGCCTATGATCTAGCAATTCTTCTGGATATTTATCTGTAGAAATCCAGAATACTAATTCAAAAAATATACCCATGTCTATGTTCATTGCAGTATTATTTATAATAACCAAGTTCTGGAAGCAACTTGACTGCCCATCAATAGATGATTGGATAAAGTAGCGGTACATATATAAAATGGAATATTGCTGGCCATTAAAAAGAATGAAATCCTACCATATGTGACGATATGGATGGACCTATGCTAAGTGAAATATGTAAGACAGAGAAAGACAAATACCATATGATCTCACTTAAATGAGGAATCTAAAGAACAAAATAAATCATCAAACAAAACAGAAACAGACTCATACAGAGAACAAACTATTGGCTCTAGATGGGAGGGGGCTGGGGCCTGTGTAAAAAAGGTGAAGGGATTATGAAGTACAAACTGGTAGTTACAAAATAGTCTCAGGATGTAAAGTACAGCCTGAGGAATATAATCAATAATATTGTAATAACTATGTATAATGCCGAGTGGGTACTAGACTAATGGAGGAGGTCACTTTGCAAATTATATAAATGTCTAACCATTATGCTGTACATCTGAAACTAATATAAAAATAATATTTAATGTCAAGTCTAAGTAAAAAATTAAAATTAAAAAAGAATACCATGTTGGAAAAAATTAACTAGAAGTGATAGAATTCAGTAGTGAATGAAGTTCCCTTGTAATTTTTGCACGCAACTCCCCTTGCATATTTTCTTGCATTTTTCTTCTGATGTCCATTTTCCTTGACAAAGCAGAAGCAATGTATGAGTTGGTCAATGGGTTGACTGTCCCATGTATAATTTAATTTAACATCCTGCTAGCTTTCTGGTCTAGGGCCGTAAGATGAGAGTATTGCTATTAAGAACTTCAGTTTTTGTTTTTAAAGAAACACCTGAGTGTTGTCCCTTTCAATGTGGAGTTTTTACATGGGTTGCTTTTACGCAAAATATGTAGGCATGCTTTGAGGAATACTTAAGAACCAATATAAGAAACTTAGTATTATGTTAGATCTCTCGCTTTTACAGTTTGGACTACAGTTGGCTTGGCTCCTAGTCTTTACTAAACCCTGTAAGTGGTTTATTTCATATTTTGAGCTATTCTGCATGACTTACTGTGTCGTATGATGCAGTAATGCTTAGCCGTGTGTTATAGCAGCCCCCTTAGCACCTACAATTCCCAGTTTCCTCTGAAATGACAATAACCAAGGTATGGAAGCAACTTGAGTGCCCATCAATAGATGATTGGATAAAGAAGTAGTGATACATATATAAAATGGAATATTGCTGGCCATGAAAAAGAATGAAATCTTACCATTCGTGACAATATGGATGGACCTAGAAGTTATGCTTAATGAAATAAGAAGGACTATTTAGAGTCGCCATCTGCTGATGGGACTTTTCGTTGCTACGACTTTGAGCTGGTAGGTTCCGATATCCTCCCATGTCTGTGTTTAGGGCTGGGCACACTGGAGCGCGTCTGTAGTCCCAGCTATTCCGGAGGCTGAGGCAAGAGGATGGCTTGAGCCCAGGAGTTTTGGGCTGTAGTGCGTTATGCTAATTAGGTGTCCACATTAAGTTTGGCATCAATATGGTGACCTCCCAGAGTGGGGACCACCAGGTTGCCTAAAGAGGGGTGAACTGGCCCTTTTCGGAAAGGGAGCAGGTCAAAACTTCCGTGCTGATGAGTAGTGGGATCGCCCTGTGAATAGCCACTGCACTCCAGCCTGGGCAACATAGCGAGACCCCGTCTCTTTTTAGTTTTACAGGAAGTGCTGTACTTACATTCTTGCACGACCGTTTTCCCCACTATACTGTGAAGCCCCCATGGTGGGGCAATCTTATTTTTATTTTTATCCTACCTCACCATTATCTAGCGAAATACTTGAATATTCAGATTGCCAAGCGTTTCGGATCCTCTATTGCATACCAGGTACTACGGCGAGCCAAGGGAATATACCAAGATTCAGATTGGATGAGAATCCACAATACTCCACAGAATGCATCTTCGAGAGCAGGACCCATCAAAATACGAACTCCTTTTTGAAGAATGATTTGTTTTGGTTGTTGATAATTATAGGGCGAATGAAATAGTTTCGCTTCTTACATTTAAAAATTCTACACGTGCAAGTAACCGAATGGAAAAAGGTAATTGTTTTTATGCACCGAACATTAAGGCCCTTCTGGAAAATCTTCGTTTGTTCCTTGTAAATTGTTAGGACCAGCAGGGGTCACTGTGGAGGCTGGCTTAAATCCCGAAATACAGGGGAGCAAGGAACCGGACTAATCTATAAGCTATCCGGTAAGGAATGCAATTTCAAGAGAATAATTTATATTTATTTCGAATATATATATGTGTATTTTTTTTTTTTTTGGTACAACGAAAAGCGAGTTGACAGCGACGTGACAACCGAATTCTTTAGTAAAGTGACGGAAACACGTTCGCATCAAGGCAAATTGGATCCTCTGCGCGGCCGTAGATCTCCACCAAATGCGCCTGCGCGGAAGATAGCAGCAGAGAGTCCGGCAGTCAGTGGTGAAAACCGCGGTAGCGACCCTCAAACCTCGCCATGAAGACTCGCTTTAGTACCATTGACCTCCGCGCCGTACTCGCGGAGCTGAATGCCAGGTATTGTACGGCAGGTGACCAGGCTCATGCGGAGAGTGCAAGAGACAGAGGCCAGGGCCCCACGGTTCAAAACAGGACCAGCCCGATGTTTTCCCTATACTCTGCCCTGTGCCGTTCTTCTGTGGACCCGGTTAGGCCTGGGTGGGCGAGCGCATCACGTCTTTCTGTGGCCTTCAGGCTACCTGGGGAATCCCAGTAGCCGCGTGCCGCACCCCATGCTCTTGCAGACTGTTTGTGTCGCCAGGTCTCTTGTCCTGTTATGGCGGGGCTTTCGCTTCGTCCGCCTGGGTCACCTGGGTCTAGTAGCAAACGTTTAGTAAAACACGAGACGCCCGGTGGAAGCCAGGATGTCACACTAGGCATTTGCTCTAGAGGTTTTCAGACTGGAGGCTCGGTTTTTTTGACGCTCCTCCTCGCCCCAAAGAGAGAGAGCATTGCCATTTTAGTTGGAGGTAACAGATTTGGCCTAAGATCTGGATTCTAGTTTGTGGTTGGTTGGTTGGTTTGTTTACTCAGCTATGTGAGCTTTGTCTTGTTTCCCAGGGCCTTGTTTACTTTTTTTTCCCTTTTGTAGTAAATTAAGTGGATTAGCCTGCATTTCCTAAAAACTGGATCATTTCAATGACGCGAGGCATTGTATGGTGTTCCCAGGGCCGATAGACCACTTTTTTTTCTTAAACAATTACACCCAAGTGTTGAGTAGAATAGAATGCATGATGGCCTTAACACTGTTCCCTAGTTGATTCCGTATCTTTAGTTTCCATATCTTTAGTTTTGATTCCATATCTTTACTTTTATCCCTTTTCGCAGGCTCTGCTTCCGCCTACAGCTTTAAGTTGTGTGAAATTTTATGTTTCAGATGGTGGCATGATTTTGTTACATGTTTCCTTTTTCTTTGCAGTTTGCTAGGAATGAGAGTAAACAATGTTTATGATGTGGATAATAAGACATATCTTATTCGTCTTCAAAAGTAAGCATTTTATAGGCTCGTTTTATCTTTAGTAAATAAATATGAAATTATCGATTTTTTTACCCACACTTTTAGTCTATTTTACTGAATTAGCTTGGCAAATGCCCTAAAGAAAAAATTGACTTTTTTCTTCTACAGACCAGACTTTAAAGCTACACTTTTACTCGAATCTGGTATACGAATTCACACAACAGAATTTGAGTGGCCTAAGAATATGATGCCGTCTAGTTTTGCCATGAAGGTAAATTTTAAGTTATATTTGAAAGTAAATTTTAAGGCCCTGAGTTCGGTCTCTGACAATTGAAGTTTTTAACTGTTTGGTTTTCCTTCACTGTAACGAATAGAGATAAAATATAGTCGTTGGTAGATACTGGCAAGAATAAAGTAGATGTTTATTGACTTCTACTTCACACCCCATTGTGCTCCAAATCTTTCTGTACCTACAGTCAGTATTCTAGTTCAAGCTTTTCTAATGTTCAACCTTATTGTCCCTTAACTATATAGTCCAGTTCTCGCTATCAGAATAATTCTGTATGAGACCAACATTAATTTTTCTAAAGCATTATTTTCATTAGTTATCTCACATTTTATGATTCTCTAATTTCTGAATATCCTATATCTTAGCATTCTCGGCTTTCTATGATCTCTCCACCCCACCCACCCCAACCCTTTTTCCTAGTCTTACCTTCCACAGCTCACTTTTGAGCTACCAATCTGTATTTTGTTGGAATACTCAATGACATTAGTATGTTACCAATTATTATATTTTTTTATTTTTACTTCTCTCTTTGCTTTTACTACTAAAGCCAAGATTCTTCATTTGTGGACATGTTACCTATTTGCTTACTGACATAATAGATACACTGGAAGTTTATGTGGTACAGAGGAGAGACATATTAGAGTCAGATACACCTAACTTTGAATTAACGGTTTTGCGACCAAATAATATTATTTATAACTTAGAAAAATTATTCGGCCTCTTGTAACTTGGTTTCTTAAATGTAAAATGTGGATAATATCTCCCTGATGGTGTTATTGGTGAGGATTAATTGAAGTAACATGTAAAGCACCTAACACAATGCCTGACACATGTTAGGAATCCATATGTATTAATTTCCTTCTTCCTCTCCTCACTTTCCTTCAGAAATATATTTGTTTTAGCATTGTGTTATTTCATTAGAGGCTTTACAGAGAAGAGCCTTATCCCCAGCAACTTAGAATCTGTTTTGGATTACAAGTTAGGTAAGTGCTTCCCAAATCACAAGGGCTGTCAAAATATTATCAAATTCTTTAAAAATTTAATTTAGTTAATAGTAAGCTTAAATGGTTCTTTTGGGGATTGTCCTTAATAGTAATGACACTTTTATATACATATAGCACTTTTCAAAGTGCTTAGGTAATACATATTAGATTTCAGTTTTTTAAAAACTCAGTGGATATGAAGAACAAATATTATCATTTCAGTTTTACAGATTATGTAAAACTAGATATATGATACTGGGATTGTGTAAACATCCCTAAATTAGGCTACACCAATAGGAGGTCAAACACTAAAAAAAAGAAATATTATGAATTAGATGTACATGTCAATCTAAATGTGTAGAAAAATTCCCTCCAATGGAGCAGACATTGTTAAGTACTTTATATATAACTCTCTAAGTTATTATATATAACAGCTGTTAATGTTATATGGCATAGGCCGTGTCCAGTATGTGGTAAAATAAATCACAGTGTTTGTTTCTAGTTCTCACATTTGAGGACACTAACTAGTTTTGTGGCACTGACAGAAAGTTGTTTTCCCCAAGCTGCTAATAGGGCAATAAATAAAAAACATGCTTTATGTTATGTACTATGTGTCCATCCGTACTCATAATAAATAATTCCTTTTATCTTGGGTATTTAAATGTAGCCCTATATATAGGTCACTGTTTAAATCAAAATCCATATAGGTTACTCTTAAATCAGAACTGTTGAATTTAGGAGGTGGAGATGATTCTATGAAGTTTGAAAAGTCTTTTTATATTTTCCTGAATATATAAGTACATAAAATGAGAATTTTGGTCAATATAAACTATACGGTCTGGAGAACATTTTTTGGTTATGAAAGAGTTGGCATTATAAGCATGATTATATTTCTTTTTTTAAAGGTGATTTTAGATTAACTTCTGTGAAATTTGTGTTGAATTCGAGTCTTGAAGAAAAGAATGTATTCTTACTGGTCTTAACTATAGTCTTTCAAATTTAAAATTTATAAACAATTGTAAGATTTTTTTTAGGGCCTACAGAGTCATCTTATTTCTGTTCCAGGTCATACTTAAATATTTGTACTAAACGATGGTACACCTAATCTAAAACAGAAAGTATTTACCATGTAATTTGTACTTGAGTTTAATATGCTAATTTTATCTTAATTACTAATAAGAGCAAGAACCTTATGACTAGGGATGTAAGGGATAGGGTTTGATAAAAGAGTAGGAGTTATTATATTTGGATTCGAGATAGGTTGATCAAAAGCTTTGAGACAGTAGCAAAAAAGTTCTGTTTGGGTTATGTTAATAAAGTTTGTGGAAATAGAGTGTAATTGAATGTAAATTAGAGGACTAATTTATAAAATACCAATAAGCTCATGCTTTGTATTTAAATGAAAGAGTAATGGAAACCATCAATTAGTGTAAACTACAAGCACATGAAAGGAAATTTGGAGTACTTAAAAGATTGGAATAGAAAGAGACTTTAAAAAACATGACAGCTCTGGGTGAGGTCATCAGGGCAAGAACAAGAGATTTAGCAGTGGTATAGAGCAGCACAGTAATTTTGCTATAGGTCTATCATCGTTTACTTAAAAATTTAATATAAAATACTGTTTCAGAGTTAATAGAGTTGTCTGAAACAGTGTTTTCTCTGCAAGCTTTTATTTTATGACTATACTGTTTTATTTACTACTTTTAAAATGTTATTCCTAATGCTAATAAAAAGAAGAAACTTATTTGTAAACCAGTACCAAATGCCTAGGAATTCACTCATGCCATATAAATACCTTTTTCTTCTGTTTCTTGATAGTGCCGAAAACATTTGAAGAGTCGGAGATTAGTCAGTGCAAAACAACTTGGTGTGGATAGAATTGTAGATTTTCAATTTGGAAGTGATGAAGCTGCTTATCACTTAATCATTGAGCTCTATGATAGGGTAAGTTAAATTGCGATGTGGTAAAGGAGAATTATATTGTTGATTATTCATGTAATAGTGCTGTGAAACATGGGCAGGGGACATTTTTTTCTGTGTCACAGGTACACTAGGGTACTAATCAAGTGCCATACATGTAAAATATAATTTTCCAAAGATAACTTTCATTTATTCTGGATATTAGAATTTAGGCAGAACTTAGCCATTTAAAATAGCATTATGAATATAAGCAATGAAGATCTGAGAATTGAAGAAATTATCTGGTATTTTACATTTCAATACTAGTGTGGTACAACTAGAAAACAAACAGTCAAATATGTAGTTGTGTCATAAATAAGACAGTAGCTAACACTAAGGGACAGTCTATGTTTTCATAGTATCAGTCATAAGAGCAAGACTACTGATGTTCTCACCATTCTTGCCTCTTCCTCCTCCCGTTGGTCGCCAAATTCTATACTGGAAATGTTTAATGAGTTAGTTACAGCAAAATAAGTTCTATATGCATCAAAATTTAAATATACATGAGTGGGGATTTAAAATGTAGAAAGAGAAAAACAAGTGGCCCGATGGTTAGTCATTAAAATCAATCAAGGTCTCTAAAACAAAGGCTCCTTAATGGGAGGAGGTGGCCTGGCTTTTTTTTCTAGTCCTATGTCTGACAATGTGTTTATTCCAGATAGCCGTCTTTGAAGTGGATGTCTCTGCAATCAAAGCTTAAGTCAGGCACTTGCATTGCAAAAAAGAAAAGATACAACTCTCAGAGCTTACACCACACGTGACCACTCTTATATTCTCTTTGTATGGTGATATTAATGTTTTCAGCCTCTTAGGTTGTCAGCTGAAAGACATGTACATGACATAATTTCAGAGTATTGTTTTATTTTTTATTAATAGCTTCAGGAAAATGAGTTTTCATTTAAAGAAGATCTACTTTGTCATCCTCATATGGGGTGGCAAGCAAAAATGCAAATAAGAGCTTTCAATAGAAAGATTAGACCCGGTTTAGTGAAACTAGACAACACTAAAGACAGAAAACAACCAGAAAAGAAGGCCAATTGCTATATTGAGGGTTTTTTGTTTTTGTTTTTGTTTTTTATGATTCAGAAAACTGGAAATGGCAGATGATCAAGTACCTATGTTACAGGGCTTTCCACTGAGCCAGAGAATCTCATCATAACCACTCTCTTTCCCATCCCTCCAAAATTAATATTTCATGGGGCTAGCCATCTTGTAAGAATAATCATATATAAAGCTTTTCATAGAAATATATATGTTCCATGGCAAGGTAGGGTTGCATTATTAATAGAGACTGTTACTAATTCAGAGTTCTAAACTCCAGCAAGCTTTTTCTGTATGTCAATGCCTAGAGGAACAACGTGAATAATTCCATACCTTTGCACAACTTTGAATGAATTCGTGTTCTTAAATGCCATACGTATGTTAACAAGGAACCACGGAACCATGTTCTCATGTTCTTTAGCAGATTATTTGTGTAGAATATCTCAGAAAAGTTTTCAAGGAAGTTCTAATACCTGGAAGGGGTGCAGACATCAATACAGCCAAATTACCATGATTTAAAAAAATAAGTTTTTTTTTAAAGTGAAGCCATAGAAGTACTAGGTGAAAATATGGATTAAGATTGATGAATTTGGGATGAAAAAGACTTCAAAGCCTAACAGTGAAAACAACTATTGATAGGCTCAAATAATACTGTTGAAATAAGTTTTAAAGCCATGTAAGGCAGAAAACACCACGAACTGTATTGGAAGATGAAAAACTACGGAAAAATATTTTAACTTGTATGGTAAATAAGATGTGCATAACCCTAATATGCAACTTTCACAAAGCACTTAAGTGGAAAAATAGGCTAAGTGCTTGATTAAATAATTCAAAAAAGACTAATATATATGGTTTATAAAAGCATGGATACATGTCCAAATTCATGAATTACTGCAAAATAAAAACAATATTTTTCTCCCTCTTTCTTCCTCTTTTTCTTTCTCAATCTGTACACAGAAAGTTTGACAGTAACCAGTATTAGCAAGAATCTAGTGGAACAAGGGCAAACTAGAACATTATTTTGGAAGGTTATTTGACATATAACATGAATTTTAAAGTTTATGTGCAGTCTGTAGCCATGTAACAAGCGCCCATGAGACAAGCCATGAGACAAGTGCCCAGGAAGGGCCATAACAAGGATATTCATCACAGTGCTTATAATAAAACTAGAAAAGAACCTAAATCTCTTTGAATAAGAGATTGGTTAAATAATTAAGGGAGACCCACGTAATAGAATGCAATGCAGTTTTTAAAAATAATAATGTTGAGGTAAGTTTGTTTTTATTTCTTATGCAGGTTTTTACAATGCGTTTGTAATTTAAGCTTTTTATTAGAGGTATGACATACATAAGTGTACAATTCAGTGAACTATCAAAAGTAAACATACCTATATTAATTATTGACCTGGATGTGGGACAGGGGCATTGAGACCAGCTGTTGTTCTTTGCACTTGTCTGTCTATGCATTTCTCTTTGCCACAGATTCCTTTAACCATCTTTCTGTGCCCCCTCCCCTACGGGCAATAGCAGCTGCTGCCCACCTGGAATTGTTTTTTGTGTATGGTTTCAGGTGGCAGTCAATTTCTAAAATTTGTGATATTCTTTAAAAATTTTTTAAGGCCTTTTTATTTTTGAAATGATTATAGATTCATAGGTAGTTGCAAAGATGGAACATAGAAGTCTGGTGTAGCCTACATCCAGTTTCCCTCATTTGTTACATCTCTTACATAATTATAGTACAATATCAAAATCAGGAAATTGATATTAGCACATATATACTTATAGTTCTGTGCATTTTACCACATTTGTACATTCATGTAAATAGCACTGAAGTCAAGATACAGAATTCTTCCAGTTAGTGATGAATTTGGAATAGATATTAAGGATTTATGTATGAGGGTATGTGCTTGGGAATTTTCAGTAGTCACTGTGATACCGAGAGATATAGGTTGATTGATGCTTAGATATATTTTGAAGATTGTTCTTTCCTCTCTCTCTACCATTTGATCTTACAGCCTTCATATCTGGAATTATCATGTATGGTTTATCTAGAGTTCATCAGCCCTTGGGTAAAGAGATTATTGCTACTCAAATTCATTTACGAAAGTCAGTTTAGTAATTTGTAATAAGAATGTTCCAGTAGGAAAGACTCTGGAAAAAGTAAGATCAGAAAGTGCTTTACTGTGTACATCAGAGTCGAGTGCAGTATTTCCTAAAATATGTTACTCGGACACAACTTCTATAAGATAATAGGTATGCCTAGAAATATGGGTCCCATAGTCATAAATGTTTAGGAACTTTGAGAATATAGTAAAAAAATTTTTTAACTCTGGGACTTATTGATGTCTTTAATATGATGTGATATGTACATTTCCTAGAGAAGGATATGTTATATAGAATTTCCAAAACTTATTTGATCACAGAATTTTTTTTAATGGGAAACCTTGGTTTTAAGGAAAGCCTTTTTAGGGAAGTAACTGCCTTACTGGAATCTTCCAAGTATTCTTGCTAACTGCATAATTTGATTCAACACTCACTCACTGAGCACCATCTGTCTGGCAAGCTCTATGGCCAGGTCTGTTTTTCAAGTCATATCTTCCTGAACCAGGTACTGTGGACTTCTGTCCCAGCTCTCTACCTTCCTTCTCTGTTTAACTTTCTGTTCTTTAAGTTAAATAAGTGTTTACAATTTTAAATTTATGGTTACTTTGAAATCTGAACCTTTAGCAATAGGTATGTATTATTTCAGTATCTAGTAACTTCGGGTTGTCTATATATCTGATCAAGGTGAATGGTTGCCCCATCTCCTGAAGCCATTTATCTTGCTACCAGTCATTCCTCATGAGATTGGGGCTACTCTCACCATCTGTGACCAACTTCTAAGTAGTTGCTAAGGTATTCATGACTATTTTCATGGATGCTTTTCATATTTTAATTAGACAATAACCCTGTCTTCATTATAATAAATTTGGAAGGTTGTTTTCTTTGGACAGTTTTATTTTCATTAGATTCCCCACCCCCTTCTTTTTTATTGAAAAGATTATGTAACAATATTAAATTTTTAAAAGTCTTTTTAATCCTAACTCTTTAAATATTTTCATTTTCCCGTATATTTGCCCGTCATTTTCTAGGGCAGAACTTTTTTGTCTTGCTGTTTTTTACTTGACATTATAAACAGTTTCCTTTTTTTTTGCATAGTCTTCATAAGTTGACAGCTTTTATTTTATTTTATTTTATTTTTTATGGTGATATTGGTTAACAAAATCCAATAAGTTTCAGCCAAGTTAACAGCTTTTAAATACGTTGCTATATAATTATTTAACAGTTTCCCCAGTTTTTACATGTAGCCTGTTTTCATTATTTTTCTATTTTAAATAAATGGCAGTGAATATCTTTAAGCATGCAGCTTTTGGTTTTATTGAGTTCTTACATTAGACTACATTACCAGGTTCTTACATTAGACTACTTGGGTTTTATTGAGTTCTTACATTAGACTACTTGGGCAAAGGGTATCACTATCTTTAGTGATTTTGCCACATAATTGCTATTAAAAGACACAATGCAGGTGAAAGTATACAGGCATACCTCATTTCATGACACCCTGCTTTATTGCAATTGGCTTTATTGTGCTTCACAGATATTGCTTTTTCTTTACAACTTGAAGGCGGGACCTTCCGCCAGCAAAAAGATTATAACTCGTTTTATTGCAGTGGTCTGGAACTGAACCTGCAATATCTCTGAGGTATGCCTGTAAATAGCTCTTTGCTTGGCTTCTGAAATATACATCTGTTCTAATTTTCATTATAAGCTACAGTGTTTATAGATCTGCCTTATGAAAGTGCAACAGTGAGTTCAGTTGATGGCCATCTAGGTGATATGCTTCCTATAGCTTCTTCTGTAGCCTTGGTTAGGTTTTAAAAGACTGTTTTCTTAATATTCAAGAAGTTTCAAGAATGATTTGGGAAAAGCTTTAAATTATATTTTATTCTATTACAGGGGAACATTGTTCTTACAGATTATGAGTACCTAATTTTAAATATCCTAAGGTTTCGAACTGATGAGGCAGATGATGTTAAATTTGCTGTTCGTGAACACTATCCAGTTGATCATGCTAGAGCTGTTGAACCTTTGCTTACCTTGGAAAGGTAACGCGTTTTGTTTATAAACTCATTTCATACGTATTAAAAGGTAAAAGAGGTTATATGTCAGAATGTGAAAGAACTGTCATAAAGTATTTTGCATAAAATAAATTTGAACTGCTTGAACTACATAAATGTGCATGTAAGCAAGTAAGCCTTATTTGACAGTAGCAAATATATGTCTTTTTCATCTAAATTTGGAGTTATTTCAGATGTTTATGATTTCTTAGTAAATTGAGGAGACTTAGCTATTCTGTGAGAATACAGGTGGATATCTTAGGCAGAGTGCAAAAAGAAAAATTCTGGTTTAAGAAAGGGGAACAGGGTTGGATATGTTGCTAATTGTAGTTGTACTTTTCTGTCTGGTAGCCTTTACTGATTAATAGGCTACAGCAGTGGTTATCAAAGTTTAGCATCCATCGGAATCACCTGGAGGGCTTGATAAACCATTTCCAAATTAGATCTGGTGTAGAACCCAGGAATTTACATTTCTAACAAGTTCTCAGATGCTGTTGATGCTGCTGATCTGGGAACTACAGTGGCCCACAGCATCGTGATTTCTCCTTGAGTGCTTAATTAGGCAAAGCCATTTCAGGTGTTAAGATAGTATAACCAGGCTCTACAAACAACATCTAACTTATATAAAAATGTCTCTTTCGTGTCATATATGGACACATTGACAACAGGCAATATGACTTAGTTAAAAAAGTACTGATTTTTCTTAGAAAACCTGGTTTCAGGTCCTAGTCTCCTGTTTAAAGAACCCACTAACCTTCGAAAAATTTTCTTACCTACAAAATGAACTAATTCTTCATATATTTTAGACTATTGTGAAGATCATGTGAATTGATGTATATGAAAGTATTGTGACTATAAATATTGCTATAAGCTTTATTAAATATGAGACAGTAAGGTGTGTCAATTTTGTTTCACAGATTGACTGAAGTAATAGCCAATGCACCTAAGGGCGAACTACTGAAGAGAGTTCTTAACCCATTACTTCGTGAGTAAACGTACATAGAGCAATGAGATGTTTGGAAGATAGTGTAGTTTTCAGGAACATATTTACATTTTTTATAGTTCTAGTAGAAAATTAGAACAATTTATGTGTAGAAAGGAATTTAAAATGATCTTTTCAGTAAGAGTATTTTTAAGAGAAATTTGTTATACCACATTATGTTTGACCTTTATCTGTTAGATCTTATTTAAAAACAATAATTATTTAGCACTTTAGTGCTAGCTGTAGTTTTCTAAGAAATATTTTTATTTCCCAACATTAATCTTCAATTTAATAACTATTTAGCTTGTTTTGTTTTCTTTTTATTAGTGGGTCTCCGGGCATCCCAGGATGTCAGGTACAGAAAACCAGGGTAAAGATAATCCAATAAACCTTTATGCTTGAGAAATTCATCACTTATCCTTATACTAAGTGATGAATCTGAAAAGAGCATATGGAAAGTCACGTACCCTTAATTATTGAGCATTAGGGCTTACTCTTCCTCTCCTATGAAATTAGACTGCATTAAAGGGAACTTTCCAACTGTTTATATAGCATGAATATAATTTATAAGTTTAGATTTTTTTATTTTTTCTTCTATTAATATGATGTATTACGTTAACCAATTTTTGTATGCTAAACCAACCTTGCATTCTTGGTTTATAATCTTTTTTATATGTGGCTAAATTTCATTAAATTCCTATAACTTTTGCATTGACTTCTACAATTTTATTGTAATCTCAAATTTCTATAAGTACTGGAATTATTTCTAATAACATTTCAAAAATAAGTAAACTAATTGTTATTTTCACTGGTTACTGTTATTGAGTAGGTCATTTATATTGGATATAAATTTGTATTTTTAATGTTAAATTTTATAGGAAAATACTAAAAATAACACTCCTTTTCTTTATAGCCTACGGACCAGCTCTCATTGAACACTGTCTTATAGAAAATGGATTCTCTGGCAACGTCAAAGTAGATGAAAAATTTGAAAGTAAAGGTATTTATGTGTGGTACAAATTTTGTCCATTTTCATTTATTTACTTTTTTTAAAACTATGAAAATTATTTCTGGGAAGGTAATAAGTGAGTAGGTAGTTCTAGACTTAAAAACATTTGACCATGTGGTACTCCTGGCTTCCTATTCTAAAGTGGTATTTTATCCCTAGTAACATGTAGTTCAATCTTTTTTTATTTTATTTATTTGTTTGTTTAGGCGAGGCAACCCTTGGTTAACCTCACAGATTGCAAGGACCTTGTCAATTTACAATCCCTTATTTTTTTATTTTTTACGCCTATAGCACCTGGTCTTCCTAGGTAGTCTCCCATTTAAGTACTAAACAGGCCCGACCCTGCTTAGCTTCCGAGATCAGACAGAATCGAGCTTGTTCATGGTAGCATGGCCGTAGACTAGTTCAATCTTTTGACCTACCTTGCTACCTTTCAGTTTTAGACTATTCTCTCTCCTTCCCCCTAAATCCTAAAGTGGTTACTGGCCTTGAAACAGTCTCAGGTACAGGCTTGCTGAATTATTCACCTTCTGACTTTGGGAGTGCTTCTAGAAATAGCATTCATGCATTTTAATTCTATGGTATGGCTATATGATAAATTAGGCTTTTGTAACTACTTATGGGAGCCTAACTTAACTGCCAGGTTTGGATGATTAAAAAAAGAAGTATGAGGAAAATAGAAGATTCGGTCATTGACAAGTTTTTCCCTGTAGATTCTCGTGTACAATTAAAAAAATTATTCTTAATTATATTTTGGGGTTATGTATCATTTCTTAAGGTTTAGGGATAATTTTTATGCTGTGAATTTTTTTTTGTTTAAAAATACAAATTGAATGTTTTTAGCGAGTGATTTCTGAAATATACTAATTCAGTGCAATCCTAATCAAACTGCCAACAGGTAGTATTGTTTTTGCTATTGCGGTGGAGTTCTTTTTAATAAAAATAATTTGATATTTATGTGGAATAAAAACATGCAAAAATGTTTGGAGAAACTGGAAAATAGTAGTAATGATGGAGAATAACCTTTTCACAGATTAAAATCTATTATTAAGATGTAGTAATTAAAATAGTAAGTGCTCGGAGAAGAAATAGATGGAATAAAAAATTTAGAAACAGGCTCAAATATATATGGAAATTTGGAACAACAAGCTAGCCAAAACACATCCTTCTTCATATATACTGATAACAAACATGAAATAACTATATCTGATTTTCTTGAAGACTTTTATTATTTCATAAGCACTTTCCTGTTTTCTACATAGTTGTTTAGTAATAGGGCATTGACACTTGATCAGCACTTCTTTTTCTCTTTTTTATTCTATTAGATATTGAAAAAGTACTTGTTTGTCTGCAGAAAGCAGAAGACTATATAAAAACAACATCCAACTTCAGTGGAAAGGTAGTACCACATATACTTATTGTATATTTTTGTGGTTTTATTTATGTAGATTTTCAGAATTTAAATGTTCATTAAAGGGTCACTATATTTAAGTTTTTTGTTGTGGATTAGAAACGTATCTATAATATGCTTATTCTAAGGTAGTTTATTTTAATTGCGGTTGGTTTGTAATTTTTGTTCTGCTTTTTGCCTTTTATAGAAAATACTAGGTTATGTCAATATCAGAACTCCAGAAAAGTTGAAGAATTTGAAGATAGTTTTTCTTAGGTTGTTTTTAGAGAAGCACATTTTAATTTGCCAGCACTTTTCAAAAATTTGGTGATTTATACCCTTTTAATAGTTAGACCTCCTCCGAATTACCTCATATCTTATGAGTATTTTTCTTCCCTATTCAGAGTATACCTTTACTTACAAAAAGAGTTCATAAAAAGTTCTGATTAATTATAGCTAAATTCAGCCCAGTTTTTTAAATGTATTAAAATCTATCAACAAAGTGAACCTAAGAGTTTTTCTGTTGGAAGTGCTTTTGGCTTTATTAAATTGCACAACATCTAAAAATGGAAAGAAAAAAGCAAAATGCATATGTATGATTCTATCATTTAATCAGATCAGTACTTTCTTTATTCCATCATTTAATCAGATCAGTATTTTCTTTATTCCCTGTTTTATCTTGTCCATGTGAATAAACCAGTGTTTTCTGATAATACTTTGAGTCTAAAAAACATTTTGAGATGTAATAAAATCAATAAATAAATGCAGTTGATAATTTATAACTGGAATAATTTTATAAATTAATATCAGTCATGGAAAGTAAATTTTTGTTAATTATGAATAGAAATGAGTTTAATGTTGGATTTTTATAGGGGTATATCATTCAGAAAAGAGAAATAAAACCAAGCCTGGAAGTAGATAAACCAACTGAAGACATACTCACGTAAGCATGTAGGCATGGGTCAGTTTGCTTTGAATGTCTATTAATGTTCTCAAATGTGATAAAAATATATCTGTTTTACAGGTATGAGGAATTTCACCCTTTCTTATTTTCTCAACATTCACAATGTCCATATATAGAATTTGAATCATTTGACAAGGTGAGTTTTCAGATTCTGTTTTTTGACCAGTAGAATGGCATGAGTTATTAAATTAATATCAACTTGCTTTGATTGAAAAATTGAAAATAATTTTGCTTTACAATGACCATGAATCTGGGCATCACAGAACAATACAGTCAAAGATGCAAACTGTTGGAAGTATTTGTTGCTACAACATTTCAAGATTAAGGATTAAAGATTTGAACTTAATTCGATTCTTGATTGTTTAGCTATACAACACATTTACGGAAAATCTGTTCAAGTTCTTTGAGTGGCATTATAAACAAAATGGACTCTAAATTCTGTATATGCAAGTTGAAGTAGAGACCATGTTTGTTTGTTTTTTTTCCAACTTAAGTTATTGTTTGTTTGTTTGTTTGTTTTAATAAGGCTGTGGATGAATTTTATTCCAAAATAGAAGGTCAGAAAATAGATTTAAAAGCCTTACAACAGGTATGATATTATTAAAAATATTTATATTAAACCAACTAGCCTTAGTGTGGTTTGCTGGGTGGATGATGCTTTCAGGTGGAAATGGGCAGCCTTTCAGAAGTGTATGAGAACAGCACTATCTCTGTGATTATTGTCCAGGGAAGGTCTCAGTGTTGGAAAGTATACCCTCATTTGTTCTATCAGTGTATCAAGTAGTCTCTAAAACAAAAAATAACAGTGGGAAGATGAGGCCTGTTTATATCCTAATATGATTTGCTTTATTACAGCAACCCAAAGCTTCTTAAGCTTTGCTGTTAAGGAATACTATTCTGAGGAGATTTTAAATATTAAGCCAAAGGAGAGAAAAATGTTTTTTCTCTACAAATATGTATATTTGTTTATCATTAAACTGTTTTTTAAAAGTGGACTTTTAAACTAGGCTTTTAATATGCTTTATGTGTATCATGACTCCATAAGAAGGTTTTAATATGCTGTGTTTTCACGGCACATTTGACCATGTTTTTGGAACATTTAGCTGCAGAACAGTTTCAGAAATCAGCCATGGTTACTAATCTTGATTTGAAGGAGATGTGATTTTTCAAAAATATTAATAAAGTCTAAAAATATGTGTGCAAAATTTGAAATTATATGAGTCTCTATATCCTCCTCCACCTCAAAAAATTGACAAAAAGCAATTTCAAAGCAGATGGGTCAGAGAATTAAATAGTGTGATTGCCACATGGTGGCAGCACTTTAGCTAGTAAACATATGTAGCAGTGACATCGAACCCATGTTTTTTATGTGCATCAGAATACCCATTAATTATTTAAGTAATTATTTTTGCATTCTTTTAATAATCACTGTTCTTATAATTAAATCTTTCAATACTATATCCAGCATTCTTATAATTTAAGTCTTTTAATACTACATATTGTATTCAAACATTCCTTAATTGGTAATGCTGTTACTAGTGTTAGAAAATTTGCCCCCAAATCAACAACTTTGAAAACTACATTATATGTATATAATAAAATGATACATTGAAGGTCAAATAGCTGCCATGATCCTTTGTGTTGTTAATTTAA
>NW_006442512.1:6066493-6075127 GCF_000325575.1 Pteropus alecto
TTAAAGGCAGCAATAAAATAGAAACTATTTCTGTAGTTTATGCTAAGAATGCATTCCCTCAAACTTTACTTTTATGCCATAGGAAAATTCTGCCTGCTTAAATAACGCAAGGACTTTAGTAGCATATGTTTCACACAAGGTAGCCTGTAATCAAAATACCTTCCTATATAGAGAATGGGAGGTAGTTGGAGAGGAGAGGTAATTTTGGAGCATGAAACACTTCGGGGTAGGATAGACCTGGGGAAGTGTGCTCAGGAGAACTTTAGCTAGCTAGGTAACAACATTGAGGGGGCAAAAAGTTGAGGAACAGGATAGTGAGTTTCAGGAGGTAAGAGAGGGAACGTGCCAGATGTAGAAGAAATCTAATTTTTTAAAATCTGTTTTGTCAACAAAAGGAAAAACAGGCTTTGAAGAAATTAGATAATGTCCGAAAGGATCACGAAAACAGATTAGAAGCTCTTCAACAGGCTCAGGTAGTATGTTTAGTTTTTTCAGATGCTTTTTCAAAAATGGTAACTTTAACTGACATTATAGTAAATGTTTTTGGTTTATTTCTGAAGGAAATAGATAAACTTAAAGGAGAGCTCATAGAAATGAACCTACAAATAGTTGACAGAGCCATTCAGGTTGTTCGAAGTGCTTTAGCCAACCAGATAGATTGGACAGAAATTGGGTTAATTGTGAAAGAAGCCCAAGCTCAAGGAGATCCTGTTGCAAATGCAATCAAAGAATTAAAACTACAAACAAATCATGTTACAATGCTACTAAGGTAAGTTTGATTCTTTGCTATTTAATTGTTTACTGTATTCATTTAAACATTTTTCTTGTTTGGAAGTTTATCCTCAACAATACAGAAAAAATTAATTTACAGTAAAATAATACAGAAAAAATTAATTTACAGTAAAATAATACAACTAAGTACTATAAACCATTTATGATTTAACTGAGGAAAAAATTGAAAATTAAAAAATGATGTCATTGACATTAGCGAAATACTATTGAATATTTTTAATAGAAATCCATACTTGTTATCAGAGGAGGAAGATGATGATGTTGATGGTGATATCAACGTTGAGAAAATTGAAACTGAACCACCAAAAGGAAAAAAGAAAAAGCAAAAGAATAAACAGCTGCAGAAGCCTCAGAAAAATAGGCCATTACTTGTTGATGTTGATCTCAGCTTATCAGCATATGCCAATGCCAAAAAGTAAGTCTTAAACTTAAGTATGAATTTTAGGTAAAATATTATCTGCAATAAGTCAGGGCATTTAGGATAAGATGAATTATTATTTGCCTATATATACTTTGGGGTGAAAATAATTTTTTTAGTGTTTTTTAAAATTATATTTATTGTAAGAAAGAATACAGAAATTACTATTTCTCAAATTAGTAATTTTAATGGAAACTTCAAATAGCAAATTCTTTTTTAAATTTTGTTTTGTGCATTCTACAACTTTGTTGCCATGCAATGTAGAAAACAAAATTGTATACTGCATATAATTTGTTCTGTCTGATTTGAGAGGCTATAAAATTAGAAATAAATAGAAAACTAAAAAATAAAAATTTTACTTAAAATTTAAGAGAATTATGTTTTTCTAGATATTATGATCACAAGAGATATGCTGCTAAGAAAACACAGAAGACTGTTGAAGCTGCTGAGAAGGTACATAGTATTTCTTAGAGTGACTTAATTGTTTTTTTCTAATTTAATAGTGTTAATTATTTCTTTTGTTTAAATGAGGTTTTCTACTTCAGAAATCTCTTCCAAACTTAATTTTGCTTTAAACGTATTTCCAGTATTTATCTTTTCCCCTAAACTCCTTCTTGGTCTTCCTAAATATCTCAGTAAATAGCACCTCCATTTTTCACTTTGCTTAGATTAAAACTATTAGAGTCATCTTGGACTCTTCTTTCAAAAACGTATCCAGTCCATCAGCAAATCCTTTTGGCTCTTCCTTTAAAGTAGAACCAGAATCTGGCCACTTCTCATTAGTCCAGGTCTCCATCATCTGTGTTCTCATGCACTATAATAGTAGCCTCTTACTGGATCTCTCTCCTACCCTTTCCCTGCTATAGTCTGTTCTTTACACAACAGCCATCGAGATCCATTTAAATCAAAAGTGAAGTCATTTCTCTATGTTAGAAATCTTCTAGTACTTCCCATGTTACTCAAGACATTCCAAAGCCCTTCTGGTCTGGAAGATCCTACGTAATCTGCTCCTCTCTGATCTCATCACCTGTGTTCCTCCTGTTACACACACTTACCAGCTACATTAGGATATTAGCTGTTCTTGCAGTAGTGGTCCATGCTGCCTTCTCATGTACTTGCTGCTCTTTGTATACCAAGCATGCTCTTACCTCAGAATTTCCATGATTTGATCCCTCCTTTCATTCACATGTCTACTTTTATGAGACTTCATCAGAGGCCTTTCTTGACTATTTACTAAAAATAGTAGTACCCTCAATCACTCCCTCTTTGATCTGCTTTGTTTTTCTTCTTAAAAAACACCCCTCCCAACATGTTTATAAGTCTTTCCTCTAGAATGTAGATTGCATGAAAATAGGATGTTCGTCTTGTTTTGTTCATTGCTATGTCCCAGCTCCTAGAATATTGTCTAGAACATAGTCACATTAATATCTGTTAAATGAGTGGCTCTCATGACTTAGCCCTTTGTCTACCTCTCTAACTTCATTTCTTGACTTTTTACCCTGTGATCACTACTTGCTGGTCAAGCCAGCCTTTTCTTTTTGGTTATAGGTGCTCTCCTTTTTATTCTTCGCCTTGATAATTCCATTAATCCTTCAGGCTTCGGCCTATGTGCCAATAATTGATTATGGTCAAAAATGTCTTCTTTGACCATAATCAATTATAAATTAGGTTCCCTTTTTATACTCTCCTTTATACTTCCCTTCTTATACTTTATAGCATCCTTAGAAACATCATATGCTTATTTGAATAATTATGTTTTACATTTGTCTCTTCTCCTAGACTACAGTGGGGTGGAAACTTTTTCTGTCTTGTTCACTGTTGCATCCCCAGCATGTAGTCCAGAATCTGTTATATTGTAGGCATTTAGTATCTGGTAACTGAATGATACTTTTTATAATTTGTAGGCTTGAGCAGGTATTTGTATACAGTAAATCTTTGACTTAAATTATTTTAATATTAAAGGCAAAAATCATTTTTTCATTACTTTCATGTGTATATAGTGTGTGTATGAATGTAGATAATGTCATTTTGTGATATTTAAAAAATTATTTCTTACCCTATCATTTACTTGGTGTTATTTAAATATATTCTCAACAAGTTGTTTAAAACTCTTTTCTTATAAATAGGCATTCAAATCAGCAGAAAAGAAAACAAAGCAAACCTTAAAAGAAGTCCAAACGGTTACGTCTATTCAAAAAGCAAGAAAAGTATATTGGTAAGTGTTCTACCTTTTTATTTATAAGTATTTATTTGTTTTTAATAATTTTTTTATTTTTCAACTACAGTTGAGAAAATTATGTGTTTCGAGTGCACAAACATAGTGATTAGACATTTATACAACTTACGAAGTGATCACCCCAATAAATCTAGTTCCCATCAGACACTAGACATAATTATTACAATATTATTGACTATATTCCTTATGCTATACTTTATATCCCCATGACTATTTTGTAACTACCAATTTATACTTCTTATTCCCTTCCTATTTTCAACCATTCCCCCAACCTTGCTTCTATCTGGCAACCATCGAAATGTTCTCTATATCTGTGAGTTTGTTTTTGTTTTGTTTATTTATTTTGTTCTTTATATTCCACATGTACGTGAAATCATATGGCATTTGTCCTCTGTCTGACTTACTCTACTCAGCACAATATCCTGTAGGTCCATCCATGTTTTTTTAGATGGAAAGATTTCATTCTTTTTTATGGCCAAGTAATATTCCATTGTACATATGTGCTGCCTCTTCTTTCTTCTTTCATCTATTGATGGTACACCCAGGTTGCTTCCGCATCTTGGCCATTGTAAATAATACAGCATTGAACATATGGATGCACATGTCCCTTCGTAGTAATGTTTTGTATTCCTTTGGATAAATACCCAGAAGTGGTATAACTATGTCCTTTGTTTCTTTTTATAGCCTTTGATTTAAAGTCTGTTTAGTCTGGTATAAATATTGTGACCCCAGCTTTGTTTGTTTGCATTTTCATGAAATACCTTCTTCCCATCCTTTCACTTTCAGTCTGTGTATGTCTTTTGATCTGAAGGGAACGTCTAGGCAGCATATGTAAGGGTCTCGTTTCTTATCCATTCAGCCAACCTATGTCTTTTGATTGGAGCATTTAATCCATTTACATTGAAAGATGATAGATAAGTAGTTATTGCCATTTTATTATTTACATTTTTGATCTTTGTTCTTAAAGAAGTCCCTTTAACATGTGTTGTAATACTGGTTTGGTGGTGATGAACTCCTTAAGCGTTTTCTTGTCTGGAAAGCTCTTTTGATTCTGAATGATAGCTTTGCTGGGTAGAATAATTTTGGTTGTAAGTCCTTGTTTTTCATCACTGAGAATATTTTGTGCCAGTCCCTTCTGGCTTGCAAAATTTCTATTGAGAAATCAGCCGACAGTCTTATGTAAGCTCCCTTATAAGTAACTAATTACTTTTCTCTTGTTGCTTTCAAGATTCTCTCTTTGTCTTTAAACTTTGCCATTTTAATTATGCTGTGTCTTGGTGTGGGCCTCTTTGGATTCATCTTGTTTAGGACTCTCTATGCTTCTAGGCTTATATTGTCTTATTTTCTTCACCAGGTTAGGGGAGTTTTCTGTCATTTCTTCAAATAGGTTTTCAATCCCTTATTCTCTCTCTTCTTCTTCTGGTACCTTTATGATGCGAATGTTGGTAGGCTTGGTATTGTCCCAGAGGCCTCTTAAACTATCCTCATTTTTTTAGATTCTTTTTTCCTATTTGATGTTATGCTTAGGTGTTTTCCTGCTACCTTATCTTCTAAATCACTGATTGAATTCTCTGCTTCATCTAATCTAGTGTTGATTTCCTCTACTGTATTCTTTCTTTTCTATCTCTGTTGAAGTTCTCACTGAGATCATTGAGCATCCTTATAACTGGTGTTTTGAACTCCGCATCTGGTAGATTGCTTGTCTCCATTTTGTTTAGCTCTTTTTCTGAAGCTTTGTTCTATTCTTTCATTTGAGACATGTTTCTCTGTCTTCCCATTTTGGCTGCCTCTCTGTGATTGTTTCTATGTATTAGGTAGAGCTGTTATTTCTCCCAGTCTTAGTAGAGAGGCCTTATACAGTAGGTGTTTATGGAGCCCAGTGGCACAGTCTCCCTGGTCACCTGACCTGGGTGCTCCATGAATGTCCTTTGCGTGAATTGTGTGTGCCTTCCTGTTGTAGTTGAGCCTTGATTTCCTTGGGCACATCAGTGGGTAGGGTTGACCCTCTGGCTGATTGGTTGTGAGGACTGGCCATGACTACAGTGGGGGAACTGTTGTGCAGGGGCTGACCCTATGAAGCAGGATTTGCTTTAGGAGATTTCTGGTGTCTCCCCAGTCTGCCCTTTGGGTGTATCATCCTCAGAGGTGGCCAGGTGGTACTCTGGCTCAGTCTGAAGTGGGCTGCCGGGCACCTCCTGGATGGGGCCCTGCTGCAGGCCCACAAATAGCTCCCACCCACGTTGGACTTGGAGTTGACTTGAAGGGCCAAACAGCGAACTGAGGCCAGTTACTATTAGTTCCAGGCTTAGGGCTGCTCAGCAGGCGGTACGGGGCATGCTGAGGCCAGATGCTGCTTGTTTAGGTTTTGTAAACCTTTGAGAGGTTTTAGGAAAGTCTGAAGCATGAGCCATTACAGCCCATTTTTATGGAAAAGCCACCCAAAGTGGCTTAGTTGGGTCTACAAGTTGTTCGGTAGGGTCCTAGGAATCACCAGGACGGGGGTACTGTGTTAGCCAGGTTGATGGAGACTCAGATAGGGCAGCTGCCTGTGTCTGCACGCTGGTAGCGAGGAGTAAACTGGATTCCAACAAAGAAACTGGATTCTGCCAGCATTTCTGTCTCAGAGAAAGCTGCCTCTCCACCCTCGCCCTGAAGCCAGACAATTTAGTTCTTCTCCATATGTTCCCAGTGCCCTTTGTGCTGCTGCCCAATGTTGGAGCTCAGAGTGAATCCTGAGTCCATCAACAGGTAAGTCTGTATGTGGGCCTTTTAAGAGGAATGCCTGGGACTCCAGCTGCCCTCTGTCTCACTCAGCCACAATCTCCATGGGTTTTCACGGCCAGAAATTGTGGAAACTTCTCTTCCTGGCACTGGAACCCTGGGCTGGGGGTGTGGAGGGGGTGCAGGGACCCCTCACTCCTCAGGGGGGACCTCCACAGCCAAGTTATCTCTACTGATATTATCTTCCATACATGGGTGTGGGACCAGCCCTTTCTGCATTTCCACCCCTCCTACTCGTCTTGATGTGTTTTTTCTGTATATCCTTAGTTGACTTTAGAACTTTTGTTCAGCTAGACTTAATGCAATTCTCAATGGTTGTTCTGTAGTATAGTTGTAATTTTGATGTGGTCATGAGAGGAAACAAACACAGCATTTACCTATTCCTGTATTTTTACCGGAAATCAGTGTTCTACCTTTTTATAATATAGTTTTTGTTTTTATCAAAATTACACGTGCATATTGTTTGGAAAAATCAAGCAGTTCTACAAAACTTGTTACAAAAATCATAGTCCTGCAATTTTTTACCGCTACTTTTATTGCCTCCTCTTCCAAAGAGACTGCTTTTATACTTTTAGCTCTTAGCCGATTCTTTTGGTATATACCTCCTTTTCTCTAATATATTTGTATTACTGTTTCTTAATTTTCCTTTTTTACATTTTATTAATGGCATCCCACTATGGAAGATGAATATTTTATTCTTTTCACTTGTGCTCCATTACATACACACACACTAGCCAGCCTTCCAGTATAGTTATAATAATGATAAATGACATTTATCATTAACATTATTATGAATATTTAAATTGTAGTCACAGCTGAGTCATGTATTATTGTTTTTCTTCCCTGGTCAGCTTTTTGTCTTCTCCGAAATTGTCTTATTTCATTTGCTTTCTTTTTCTTTTTGTTTTTATGATTAATTCACTTCCACTCTTTCAAGTGTGCTCAAACACATTGGAATTCTATTAGTATCATCTTCTTGCAGAAGTTTCTCCTGGAGCTTTTTGACCTTTATTCTAGATTGGTTACTCTAAGCATTGTAAGATCTCTGCTTTCTCTTTCTTTCTCTCTATGTTAGATTCTCTTTTCTGGCTCTCATACTTCCTTTGTCTTTGTTGGAGTTATGTTCACTAGAAGTTTAATGTGAAGTAGGTAAAGTTTTTGAGGTATCTAAACTCTAAAAACATGAGTTTACTCTTTTAATTAATAGTTTGGCTGGGTATAGAATTCTAGTTTGAAAATATGTTTTCCTCAGATTTTTAAAGGTATTGTCCATTTTATCAGCTTCCAGATTTGATCTTGAGAAGTCTGATGTCATTTTGATAGTTGATATACAAGAAACTTGTTTTTGCCTTTGTGCGCTTATGGATCTTTATTTCCCCTTGTAAGTTTTCCAGAATTTAGCAATGATGTAGGTCAGTAAGGATGTTTTTATCCATTATGCTGGATACTTTGGATACTTTGGGGGCTTTTTAATTTGTAAACTTTCAGTACTGAGAAATTTTCTTAAAACATTTCTTTGAAAACTGTCTGCCCTCTGTTTTTTGTTTGTTTTCTTTCTCTTTCTTTTTTTGCTTTCTCCCTGAAAGTCTTATTTTTTAAATATGGAGCCCCTGGACAGTCCTACAGTTTTCTTGCATTTTCTGTTTTTTCAACCTTTTATCTTTTTGTTTCATATTCTGAAGGGTTTCCTCAACTTTATCTTTCAGTCTCTCCACTGAATTTCTTAATTTTTGTATTATGTTTTTATGTTTTTAATTTTTAGCTGTTTTTGATTTATTGAATGTTCTTGCTCTAGTTTTTTTATGCTAAGAATAGTTTGGGTATATTAAATTTTATTTAGTATCCCTTTCCGGCATGTCTGTCTTTTCCTAGCTTTTTTGGTTTTGTCTCCAGTTTTCATGTTAGAGACTTTGCTAATGTCCAGTGATTTTTTTTTTTTTTAATTTAAGTTTATCAGGGTAACATTGGTTAATACAATTATATAATTTTCAGGTGTACATTATCATTTGACATCTGTATATAGTGAGTGTACCACTCAACGTCCAGTTTCCTTCAGCTACCATATATTTGATCCCCTTTACCAACTTCACCCTCCCCCTAAACCCTATATTTGACCCCCTTTACTCCATCTACCTCCCCGCTCCTTCCCCGCCCCACTAGTAACCACTAGTCTATAGTCTTCTGGTAACCATTAGTCTATATTCTATATCCATGAGTCTCTGTTTGTTTGTTCTGCTCATTTGTTGCTTTTAGGTTTATATCCCACATAAAGATATGTGATTTTCAACTTTTTCTGTCTGGCTTATTTCGCTTAGCATAATTATCTAAAAGTCCATCCATGTTGTCGCAAATGGCAGTATTTCATCTCTTCTTATGGCTGAGTAATATTCCATTGTATATATGTACA